>NC_142936.1:96479573-96499573 GCF_046866305.1 Octopus bimaculoides | reverse complement strand
AATCAAGGGAGATAAGACGAATAAAATAATCTGATCGAATTGTATGCAAAATAAACGAGTAGATCATATCTTGAAAAACAACCGGTGAAAGTATTTAGACATGATTCAGGCTTGTACGTCCTCTCTCTGCCACACATTATCCTGGGGTACTTTCAGTTACATAACTGATAAATGTTATTGTAGCCATGAATTCTGTGTTAAATGATTCGATAAATAAATAGAGTTAAATCAGCACGAAGCTGAAATATGTACTGGGTGATATGATCGATTGAAGCACTTGACAGTTGTGCCCCAGCATGGGCACAGTGCAATGACTGCAACCAGTCGAAAAATAAAGTAAATTATAAAATAACATGCGATAGGAAAAAAAAATCATGTATGTCACAAATATATTTTCATTTCGTTAAAAGTCTCTTCAGGCAAATTATTGGCAGTCGAAAACAACACCGCCGCCACCACCACCACCGCCGCCACCACCACCACCACCGCCGCCACCACCACCACCACCACCACCACCATGAACCACGGTAACAACAACAACAACAACAACAACAACAACAACAACAACAACAACGATACGATAACACTAACAAATCATTAATTATTTCCTCCATATTGATTTTGTTTCAACGTGTTGATATTTTATTAATGTTTTGATAATCCACAAACATTTTCTTAATCTCTAATGATTTCTTATTGGCGAACAGTTTCTATAATATTTGAATCACGCAAAATAACCTCTGTTTGTTGACGTTAAGCTAATAACTGTATGAACATGTGAGCGCGTGCGTGTTTCCTTGTATATACCTGCGTGTTTGTGTGTTCGTTTGTGTGTGCATATGGTGTGTGTGTGTGTGTGTGTGTGTGTTTGTGTGTGTGTGTGTGTGCGTGCGTTTGCTTGTGTTGTTTTCAGCACGTTTTCTTTTAGCAACACTTAACATCCCTGGTTGAAGCTATCAATAGAACGTTCCATCATGTCACTTCCATAATTTTACAGGAATATTGATGTTGTGTCAAGTATGTTTTTTGTTATATAACATCGACTGTGTTATGACACAAACGCATAACAAAGCATAAATATTTCCCCGAATTTTATACCATGTCATAGAATATCATCGATGTACTTAAGAAACTAATACTTCCATACAACCATTCAGCTTCATCCGCAAATATAGAATCTATTATTTTTTGTTTTTACTAGTTTTAGTTATGGGGACTGTAGCAAAAGTGAGGCGCCGATTGCAATGGTTAGAGTCAATCATATCGACAGCAGTAAAAGCTGTTTCAGGTGCAGAGATTGATGTGGTAATTATTTTATCCGTCTCGATTTATTCTATCCATGTCTGCGTTACGGTGTTTCCAAAAAGCACACGGCTCTACGCATTATTTTACATCAGTGTACAGAAAAGTGGGTACAAAATACAAATACAATCAGAAGCAAAGACACAGCCATAGATGCACAAACACACACAAACATAAGCATTCAAAGGGAAAAACATGAGTAAACAAAACGGAATTTAAAAGTGGAATAGAATCTGCATATTTGCAGTGCTGAGAATATTCTCCGGAATTAATCTGAGTTAATTGAATATCAACATCTGCGGAATACTCAAGCTGTGAACACGTACAAGTAATACAGACTAATATAAGTACATATATGTGTGTCTATCTATCCCCATTTCTATATATGTATGTATACGAACATGAATGTGCACATATATTTTCTTCCCTACAGACATACACACACACATATATTCATTAATCAGCTTCAGCACAAAGCTGTGGCCATGCTGGGGCACCGCCGTTTTAATAAACTCTTATGATTGAGAGCCTCCTTTGATATGTGGCATTTGGTAAATAAGGGAGTTTGATGTCACTGCCTTCATTTTGTGCCTCCTGCCACGAGGTAGGTTCATCTGGGACACTTGACGGGAAGAGATTCAGTAAAACACATGGGCTACTGGGAGAGATTGAGAGAACTAGGACTCTACTTTCTGGAGAGGAGACGTGAGAGATATACAGTGCTATACATGTGAAAAATAATGGAAGGTCTGGCTCCAACTTTCGGAATTGAAATCTACAACAATCTCGGAACTGGACGGCACTGTACACTACTAAAGGTCCCATCTTCTTTATCGAGGATACGTACCCAATATTGCAATAAATTGAGATTCAAGTGACCACAACATTTTAATGCCTTACCACAGCACATCAGGGATCTGCAAGGTGTAGACATGGAAGTCTTCAGAAAACGTCTGGACAGCTTTATATCTGCGATTCGCGGCAGGAGGCACAAACAAGAGCGACAGCGTCCAACTCGCTACTTCACCTGAAGCAGTTCTGGAAAAAGAAGACATCACCTGTACCTTAACGAATCAAAAATCAGATCCACTCGCGGAAAAAATTATAAATGCACCGGATTCAAAAACACACCGTTACAAGCGAAAGTTCCTACACATAACAGAAAGAGGATCAGAGAAATTGTAAAACAAATGCCTGGAGATACTCGTTCTGCTTTGGTCTTGCTTTTTCCTCTAATATAATATATGTATTTCCGGACAAGAAAACGCTGTAACTTTGCTTTTGAAGAATATTTTACATTAAGTATAATGTACAGCTTGCTATCTTAATGTAATAATGCTTGTATTGCATATAACAGATTAAAATGTATGAATATCATAGTTAACGTAGACATCTATTAAATGATTCAACATTGTATCTTATAAAGAATATACATAAAATATATTCTTTGTTAAAGCGTATAATGCATTTCATAAAAAGAATTTTGTTTGTTTTGTCTCAGGAAATATTCCTGTTTCTTTTCTGACAAAACTTAGGATACAGCTAAAATATACAAAACACGTTCAACAAAATAGGAATATAATTAATAATAAATAAATGGGAATTGAAATTAAGTTTAGCATTTTTCAAAATATTCCTAAATGAATCTAATAGGGTTAATATAATGTTAATTAGTGGTTGTCACAAGTAATATTGTGATGAATATATTCACATTATTCTTTTGTTAACGAAATTATATATGTCACCTTATTCTTGAACACTTCTGTTGCCTTTTTAATGAGCTTCATTTAATTGCTTGTTGGAATATCATGAATGTAATTTGTTTATCTTTCAGCATAACAATTTGGATGTGTTTGGACGTAAACTCGGCTTGTTAATGATGATTAATTCTAAATTTACTTTTCATTATACGAAGGGCATAGAATAGAAGTATATTTTATCTTTGAATTTCACCTTTCATCCGCCGAGAGTCGATAAAATGAAATAGCAGCCAATTACTGAGATCAATTGTATCGCTAAAACCCTTCCTCAAATCTATTGGCTTCGGATCTAAATTTCAAGCTCCACACACGCACGCACGCACGCACGCACGCACGCACGCACACACACACACACACACACACACACACACACACACACACACACACACGTGTGTGTGGTAAGAAGTTTGCTTTCCAATCACAAAGTTATCCCCTCCTTTTCCATTATAATTCCTTATTTCGAAATCAAATATTTATCTCTCTTTAACCTTCTCACATCGTCTCTGATGAAGGGATGTCCATTTTTTTGCTAATTTTTTACAAAGCCTCCGCCCACCGACTTTGAATCACGAGGTTTGAATTCAGCGGACATGTTGTTGAAAGTCAACAAATGGTGACTTATTGAAGTGAATTGAATATAAAATGCAGTGGGAACAACTCATAGAATGTTTCGGACTTATTACACCTTCTCCAATCAACACAATCTAATGGTGACCGCATGATTTTAGAAGGAAACCGTTTTTCTGAATGGGGAAACAACATCGGAGAATATTCACAAATGCTTGCTGCATAAAAACTGATTTTTAAAGTAGTTACTGGCATAGTTGATGTAAAACAAGACCAGTGAATTAAAATTGCAGGGATAGACATTGCTGTGTGATTACTAAGTTATTTAAACATAATTTGGAGGATATTTTCAGTATGTCATATGAAAAGTCTGCTATGCAACAGCATTATCCTGTTTCTTGGAATAGATTAGAAACGGCTCTATTCCAGAATATATACAAACGATGGAATAAAACATGAGTCTCAGATCGTATTTAATAAGCCATTGTGCATCAATAGATATATAATTTTGAAAGCGTATTTTTAAATATATTAATGTAAAATAAAGAATTCTACCTCTTACGCCCACAAAAACTGTCTAAAATGTATTAGGAGATTTTATTCATATATAGACATGCATACATACATACATACATACATACATGCATACACACACACACACACATACACATACACACACACACACACACACACACACACACACACACACACACATACATATATATATATATATATATATATATATATTATTTCCTCTTATAGTTATTCTTTTGCAGTGATTCAGAGATTCAAAGTAAGCATTTACAAACACACACATTCCGCATACTTACACACACATACATCTATAATACTCTCTTTCTCTCTCTCCCCCCCCCTCTCTCTCTCTCTCTCTCTCTCTCTCTCCCCCCTCTCTCTCTCTCTCCCCTCTCTCTCTCTCTCTCTCTCTCATACACACACTCACACGTGCGCGCGCACACACACACTGATTCTAGACGTACGTGTATTTCATCGCAATATATCTACAGGAAAAATCCTTTGAGTGAACGTAGATGAATAGACGTAAAGTCCAGGAGATACGTGCGTATAATTTTAAAACATACACACACATGACCTTTAATAATGCTTACAATTATCTATTCCAAACACATCATTTTGATATTTCTGGAAACTAAATACCAAGAAAAATTATATTTGGAGTGTTTGCACTCTAATTACGGCTGTCTCTTAAATCAGAAGAATAAATTATATTTTTCAAATGAATAACCAGTTAAACATTGTAATTGTCTGTTTATTGTTCTGAGCTGTTCTGATAACTGGACCGCCTAGTCGGAATACACAGAGGTCCAAAAATACGCCGACACAATTACATATACACACATATATATACACAAAAAGCAAGCCTCACATTTACAGTTGAAATTACATGCATATATGTATAAAACCATCTTTAAACACACACACACACACACACACACACACACACACACTCGTATATATGACTATATACACAGATTATATATATATATCCAAATTCACTTCTACTTAGTTTTGATGTGGTAAGCCTTTACACCAATATTTCACATGATTTAGGAATAGAGGCGATTAGATACTGGGTAGAAAAACAGAAGCGATCCCCAACAGATTCACAGTGCCATTTACATTAGACATAATCAGACTTATTCTGGAAAACAACAGTCTTCTTCAATGGAAAGAAGTACATCCAAATTAAAGGCACAGCGACGAGAACGAGGTTTACTCGCGTTTACGCGAACTCTGTAAAGGGATATTTAAAACAACAACTCTACCAAGAAGTATAAGGAAAACTATAGCACTGAATTTAGAAATTATATTGAAAAGGCATGGAAGAGTTACCTTGGCGATTGCTTCATAATCTGGACAGACTCAGTAAATACTCTGGAAGAGTTTAATATCCTCCTGAACAACCTACGTTCATCTCTCCAATTTACAAAGTAAATGAGTAGTACCAAATTACCATTCCTAGATATAACAGTAATTAAAAAGGACACCACCATTACCACATATATATACTACAAACACACGGACACACATCAATACCTCAATTTTAAGTCTTGCCATCCACCACATAAAAAACGCAACATCCCATACTGCCTAGCCAGAAGAATGTGTACCATTGTAGAAGATGCGAATGTCAAGAACAAATGTCTAACAGAACTAAGAGAATTTTTGCTCAAACAAAAATACCCGTCTCTACTTATAGAAAAAAGCATACAGAGGGCTATAAAAATACCTAAAAAATACCCGAGGACAACCTAAAAAAGAGGAAAACAGGAACAAGTCATACCATTTATTGTCACACACAACCCACGTCACCAGAATATCTTCAACATTACCAAAGCAAACTTACCAATCATTGCTCAAAGTAATGAATAAAAAGATATAATCACAGACTTAGCTATGGTTCTTAGTAAAAGACAACCGAAAAACTTGAAAAAATATTGAGGCAAAGTTCGGGCTTAGCAACAAAGACCAATCATTCACTGTATCCAAATGCAATGATAGCCGATGTGACACATGTCAATTCATACATACCGGCAAATATATGAACACAAAAACCTTTCATCCTTTCGGTGTCGATAAATTAAGTACCAGTTGCGTACTGAGGTCGATCGAATCAACTGGCCCCCTCCCTCAAAAATTCGGGCCTTGTGCCGAGAGTAGAGAAAGTATAATTTGGAAGTAACTTATATTTTTGAGCTCGAGACGAGATAGTGTAATGGTTGGATCCTGAAAAGTTAATTAGTTTATTGGATTAATTATTTAAATCGCATCATCCTTCATGATAAAATTCAGATTTTGAAATAGATGAATCTACAGAGAACAGCTATCGGAAGTGAGGGTTAAGGAAGAAGAGATTTTTTTTTATTTTAACATCTGAGATGAATGCAAAATGCTTATCTCGGAACCAGAATCTGCAGAGATGCGGATTCCAGTCTTCAATTGAATTTCCGCTCAAAATCCTTAGATAATATTTTTATAAAATAATATTAATTGGCCTGTTGTAGTATATTGCAATTTTAGAGTTAATTAAGTGATGACAATTTATGAAAGATGTTTGACTCATCATCAAGGTATAATCATTTAAATATCTCTGGAGATAATATGTGTAAATATTTTATTAATATTCAATAAAATATTCTTATTTCGGGAAACTGATGATTATAAATGTGTGAAACAGAATATTCTGAAGACATTATTATTGTAACAAGAATTTCATATATTTTGTGATATTATTCAAAGTAAAATCAGAAGCCATTCGGGAGCGACATTGTCAAAGCTTGATGAGGTTTTCAGTCTTTCGAATAGTCTATTATTAATGGTGCTTTTCTTGTTAGTGGTAACGAACACATCAGTTTACTGTCAATCTGGTATAGTGGACCTAGTGTTTCCGAAATGGCGCATCTCATAGTTACAAAGATTTCGCATGGCAATTGATATATAGATAATCATACAAACGCATTCTTAAAGACAATCCACACATAGCTCTAACACGCGTTCACAGATGTGCGCGTGCACACACACATTCATACATGTGTGTGTGTGTATGTGTTTACTTCCAATATAAAAGTCTACAACTGTACATATTAGTGTGTAAGTAGAACAAAATTCCGATAAACACACGTAGAAATTATTAATTCCTACTCGTATTTATCTGAATTTATCTACTAATAATTCATACTCGTATTTATCTGAATTTTCCAGTATACCTATACATAATTCACACATACATACATGCACACATACATGCATACATGCATACATACATACATACATACATACATACATACATACATACATACTGTACATAATTCCTCATCTTTTAAATATAGAACTGAACTTTCATATATTTTAATTGTTTATAACATCTGAACCTTCATTAACCAAGGCTTGAAAGTATCTCGCGTTTCTGACCTGTCATAAATTCACTCCCATGGTACAACAAAAAGTTAAATCAATAGGATAAACACATTTCTATCTTGCCTCAATAATGCAAATCTCCATTGGAAACTTTCCTTATCAGAAAAAATACAGCGTCAGAGTCACCGACAAGTAGAATATACGTAAACTGTAGCCTTTCATTTCTTGAAAATGTGAGGCATACCTCAATGAGGTCCGCGTAGCTAAAACTGGCAGTTAGAAATGGGTCTAAATAAAATCCAATTTTGGACACGTCACAAATGGTAGTGCAAAAACAAGTTAAGGAAACTAATATTTATATTTATTCAATCCTATGCATGACTCGACGACAGATACCTCGGGTGACGAATAGTCAGAGGTGTTATAATAATGTTTTTCGATTGATTATAATGTAGACAGAAATCAAAAACAGAAACTACAAAGTTAGAAACGAAAAGAAAATTTTTTAAAAAAGCATGCTTATTTCATTTGCCGTCGGGCAATTTTAGAGGCGAAAACATTTTATATAATATATATACATAATACACAAATGCATATATATATATATATATATATATATAGAAAGAGAGAGAGAGAGAGAGAAAGAGATAGATAAATAGATAGATAGATAGATAGATAGATAGATACACATATATGCACACATACATATATTTGTTCACACACATACAAACATATAACGCGCATACATATATATCACAGAAATGGAAATAAAAAATGTACTGTCATTCACCTTTTCCAAATCTTCCCAAACTACTACTACTACTACTACTACTACTACTACTACTACTACTACTACTACTACTACAACTACTACTACTACCTCTGCTGCATTTTTCTTTCATGCTGCTGCATGAAAGTTTTGTTACTGCTGCTGTTGCAAATGCCATTCAAATGTTCTTATTTTGGCATAATAAGTTCCAGCATTACTGAAAACTTCCCAAACATTTCACATTTTCTTGTATCAATTAGGTCCTTCTCTTCTACATCTTATTGTTGTTATTACTCTTTTTGTTTCTGTTGTAAGAGGTCGACGATCAAATACGTTTGTTTCCTATCTACCAGGTCCACTCTTTCCAATGTATCAATTTCTTTATAGCGTTGAGCTGTGATTCCCAAACTTCTTCAGGCTGCTCTCCCCTTGGCACCCAGGCCACATACTAAACCACCCCCAATCACTAATACAAACGCAGACAACTTTCTGCTACAAATAAAATTTAACCTAATCAACCCATTATTTTTTTACAAACGACGTTCCCTCTTTTAGCTACTCCATTATCGTCCCACCTTTCTTCAATGACACCTTGCACCTTTCCACAGTACCACCCACTTTGGGGACCACTAGTGTAGAGTATGGTTTGAAGGCGATTTCATCGCTATTTCAACTAGGCTGAGTAATAGCGCAGATGCTTACTCGCTGTTTTTATTTTGTAAATTCTCACTATATATATGCGTCTGGATGTCCTTGCTGCTTATTTTGATCATGTATATATATATATATATATATATATATATATATATATATATATATATATATATATATACATATATATATATCATAAATATATAGGGATTGGCAGTAACCTGCTTCTCCAACATACTGAGAATTCAGAAACAGCAGTCAAAGAACTACTGATTTCAAAACTACAAATTATTACTCCAGATCGATAGCGATATTTTTGATACACACAGAACAAAAAACAGTAGAGAAGAGTAAAAAAACACTTGCCTTTAGTTAATTTAGTACGACCGTTTCACAGTTAAGAGTAAATAATACTCTATTCTGATCTTCAGCTAAATATTCTAACAAATTTATTAGAATATTTAGCTGAAGATCAGAATAGAGTATTATTTACTCTTAACTGTGAAACGGTCGTACTAAATTAACTAAAGGCAAGTGTTTTTTTACTCTTCTCTACTGTTTTTTGTTCTGTGTGTATCAAAAATATCGCTATCAATCTGGAGTAATAATTTGTAGTTTTGAAATCAGTAGTTCTTTGACTGCTGTTTCTGAATTCTCAGTATGTTGGAGAAGCAGGTTACTGTCAATCCCTATATATTTATGATTATAAATGTTTTTTACCGAAAAAGGTTTTTTCATACTGAGCTACCCGGCAAAATTGTTAATTATTAATTTTATTACTAATTGACGATTCCCTGCCCTGCATATATATATATATATATATATATATATATATATATATATATATATATATATATATATATATATGTGTGTGTGTGTGTGTGAGAAAGTTGGTATGTGAAAGCACGTGGTTGGATGTATAAAAGATAATAAGAGTGAAAAAACTACAGAAGGCTTGTGTTACATGGTTAAAGTATATATTTATATTATGTCAGAAAAATGTAAGAAAAATGTTAGAAAAATGTTATAAAATCTTTTTGGTATATAAAAATACAATGTTTATATACCAAAAAGATTTTATAACATTTTTTTAACATTTTTCTTAGAATTTTCTGACATAATATAAATATATACTTTAACCATGTAACACAAGCCTTCTGTAGTTTTTTCACTCTTATTATCTTTTATATATATATATATATATATATATATATATATATATATATATATATATACATATATATATATATATATATATATATATATATATATATATATATATATATATATATATATTATATAGCGAGAGAGAGAAAGAGAGAGATAGTGAGAGAGAGAGAGAGAGAAGAATTATATATACAAGTAAAAAGGTAAACATCGTGGGCAACAAATAAGATAAGTCGTCGGTACATGTGAGCAATGATGTTTGTGATACTTGTTCCGCTCGAATTTCACAGATAATCCCTTGTCACCGTGACCGTGGAAAATTCTGTGAACCATTTCTTGAATACTTATTAAAACCGACACTATCTTTCACCCAATGAAATATAATACAAAAACAGCTAACTTAATAAATAAATAACAAAAAGTGCTATATCGATAAAATAAAATAAAAAGATGAAATCAATTCTGAGATTTGTGTCGAAAATGGTTCGCCTTTGTTGAGAAATTTCGAATATCTTTCAACTGAACTCAACTATCTCAACAGGTTCTAGCTATCTTTTATTCGTATATAAATGGTAATGAGAATTGTATTATATTTACAACCAGATTCACAGACTTTTCTAATATTATTGACGCCGCCAGTTGCCAAATCTTCGTGAAAGAAATAAACTAAACAGAAACAGCTATGATAACATACAAAAGAGTTACAATATGAAAGAAAACATAAACTATAGAACAGGAAACATTCATCAGGGACATTTTTTTTGTTGCTGTATGTTTTATTGTTTCTTTTATGTAAATCTAAAGTTACATTTTATTCCAAAGTGAGAAGTTAGCTTTTTCTTACTCGTCAGCCTACTTAGCTCTTTCCTACTTTTTAACATAATTTTTCTGTAGTTTTGGCCCTTGAGTATAGATATTTCACTCTATACATCTAATTCACTCTTATATATATATATATATATATATATATATATATGGGAGTGCATGTGTCAGTGTACGTATGTGTACATACATACATACATACATATATATTATCATACACATACACACACACACACACACACACACACACACACACACACACACACACACATATATATATATATATATATATATATATATAAATAACGTGCTTACACATGCACCGCCCACATATATATAGAGAGAATAAGAGCGATACCGGTCTTTTAAAATGGTTTTAACAGTATCTGGAGCTTATCTGTGTGTGTGTGAGGGGGTGCATAAATATATACACAAATACTCCCTCTTCGATGATGGAACTGACAACTACTAATATTCTTTGATATTACTTAATCCTTCCTCTTCGAGGACGGAATATTTGGCTTTTATATGGAAATCTTTGTCCATTGATATATGCTTCATATGAACAGCTATTCACGAAACAGCTGTAAGAGACTTTGTGCACAACTTTTTACTCCCTCATTTATATACCATTTACTACAAAAATTCTATTGCAGCACCTCTACAATTATGCTTGAATTATTAATTTCATGCTTTAAAATGACACTCGATTTGCCTGTTCCTTTTTTCTTTCTTATATATATATATATCTAATCGCTCAATGATGCACCACTTATAGCTATTCATCGCTTGAAGGTTGCAACATTACTTTTTTTCAGTCGCAGTTGTCACTTTTGTTATGGATTTTAGATTAAAACTCCTGAGTTTTAGTGTCAAATCTACCTGCGCACTTGTCTTTTATGCCTATTACATTATGTCAGTAGATGCAGTTGTATGTGTACCATATACATACATATATACATTCATACAGAGATACATATATATTTTGTTTAGTGCTTATTCATGAGAGTTAAAGTAGTACATTGTAGCATACCTGAACAAGCCAGGAATAAATACTAAAAGGTAGATAGAGAGCGCCTGATGCTGAAGGTTCTTGTTGACCGGACATTTTAAAGCAGTTGTTTTACTGAGTGTCAGGTATGGTTGAGCATAGATATATTGAAAGGGTGTCAGATGTGACGGCACGTCTTTTTCCGCATCAATATCTATCTTTTGTGTATAAGAGAATGTGGATATCAGTAAAAACACATACATAGAGAGACAAATCTAAAATATTTGCAAACGCATACAAACGAATGTATGTACGTAAGCACACATATATTGGTTTTCGATCATCCGAGTTTAACACTGCTATTAGTATTGGAGAAAAAGCCTTGTAGTATGTTTTAAATGTAAAATCAATAACGAAGATGATAACTCCAATGGTGGAAGCTAATCCGAAAAAACAATAATGTAGATACGAATGCATATTTTGTTCAATGACAAGTAGAGACACGACAGAAATTTTTCGGTAATATGATGTCTTCTCATTGAAGTATATTCGATTCAATTCACATATGTTTCTAAGTAATCTGTATTTGTAGAAATAGTAGAAGGAATGAAGATTAGCAATGGTGCTGATAGAAATACCTTCGCGTAGGTTTCCACAAGCTGGGTCTTCGCTATGTTATCCTTTCAATTAGTGGAATAAAACTCACTGCAGATTGGTCTTTGGTATAAAAAGCAACAAACAAAGGGAAACACTACAGAAATATGATTTGGAGAATAACTGGATAAAGACAGGATTTTAAAACGGAATAAGGAAAGGAACGGACATGTTTCAGTATTATTAAATCTCTTCAGCGAAGCATATTCTACCTGGTTAAACTGAGAAAATAGATGAGAACATTATAGAAATAGAAGAATGTAGTTACGTTCATTATGATTACCTATTTTAGGGCTGAGAGAAAACATTGCACAGCAATGTTTGGTTGTTTAGTCTCTCATGCTGTTTATGTTGGTGTATAAGATAATGTTTTAATCATTAAAAAGTACTCTCAAAAGTTTCTGTCTCGTGTCACATCATGGAACAAAATGTGCACAAAAAATCGTGCAGAGGTGGGTAACTCATTCGCGTGGGCGGTGTTTGATGGTGGGCTAACATCTACGATGATAGCTACTGTTTTATAGACTCAAGTAGCTTTCAAAATACACTGATTTGAAAAAAAAGCGATTAATGTTGTCTGTCACTGTTTGTCATCTCATAAAAGCAAGTGTCTCGAAAAAAAAAGACGAAAAAGAAAGAAAAAGAAAGAAAATGTGTACAAAATCATGAACACACATTCGTCCATATACATGGATCTGTGTAACGGCTGAATGTTAGCAAAGTCATTAGCTTGTAGAATAGAGACTCCTTACAACATTTGTTCCAACTGTCTTAATGTACACCCAGAACAACGTTACAATTCATTTTTTTTGGAGGTCAAAAAAAAAAAAATGCACCCGTCTAGGGCGGCGGTAGATTGGCCCAACAGGTAGAAACGGCGAAGAAACTACTTACATATTACTAAAATACTTCCAGTGCATATTTGTCTTACGTAAATATTTACTCTAAGAAAACATACACAAACCTGTCAGTGTACGTTGTTCCTGGGTGCAAAAATGAAAGTTCTGGCTGCATTTTCATGTTTCGTTATTTGTCGGGTTGATTTAGGATTGATATTCTTTCCTTTTCATTCTCGCTGTGACATCTTGCCACCAATTTGTGTGAATAATAATTTCTGCTATAGGCACAAAGCCCGAAATTTGTTGGGGTGGCACTAGTTGATTATTTCAATCCCAGTTCTGAACTGGCACTTATTTCATCGACCCCAACATATGACAGGCGTAGTCGACCTTGGCAGAATTTGTAGTCAAAACGTAAAAGATGGAGGAAATGGCGTTAAGCATTTTGTCTGGCTATGCATTTTGCCCTAAAATTTAAAATAGCAAAAACACAAGTTGCAGCTTTCATATGTATTCATGATGTTTATGAAATGTGAATTGTCATCAAGAATGGACGCTATCTCATGTTTATTCAATAAAGAAAGCTTAACTATTAATATATTAAAAGAAAAAATACATTTAAAACATAACGATAAATATATTTGTTTCCTGACCCATAGTTCAATAAACGATAAATATTTTCTATTTATTAACCCTTCCTTATCAGATAAAATAAGGTGGTCAGTACCATTAACGTTAAACGATATAAATTGTAGCGAAGCATTTTAACTTCTCAAATGGATTTAGTCACATGTGTGAAGGGAGGTCATTGAAGCTATATCTGATAATCAGAATTTAGTTTAGATAAAATGGAAAAGGTGTTTACCTCATATCTATAGTACACCTTACACACAAAATTACAAAAAGCAGCAAGGGCAAACAGAAGACAAATTCGCATGAATTGTTTCCTATTCCTTTCAATCCTAAGCCGGAAGCATAGAGAGATCCTTCTATTCATTGGCTTCCTCGGTTGATGAGCTTTCAGAATAGTTATCATAATGTTTTCAATTCATTATGCATTCAACACAGACTGAATAGAATTTATCCTAATTCATTATCTTCGGTTAATACATTTTAAGGAAGGATATAAAAATACAATATACAAGAGAAAAAAGGAAATGAAAAAATAAAATGATTCAGATTATTCCTATTTTCCAAACCAAATTCTGCTACTTCTACGATTACAGCTGCTGTTACTGTCCTTGCTACTACTACTGTCACTGCTCCTTCAGTTGATGCTACCTCTCCTGACCGATATGGTATCTAGCTCTCAGCATCTTCGTATTTATAATAAAGGTTCTGGGAACATACGCCTTAAACATTTTTGCCGCAGGAAAACTCGCCGTAGGAAACTTTGCCGTACAGGAAATTTTGTCGTAAGACAATTTCACCTTAAAGATAATTTCGAAGATATGGCAGGCAACGTGATTTAGACAATTTGGAGATCTGAAAAAAATTGCTTTTTATACATCTCTCTCTCTCTCTCTATATATATATATATATGTATATATATATATATATATATATATATATATATATATATATATATATATATATATATATATATATATATATATATATATATATATATATATATAAACGTTTTTATAATTCTGTTTGAGATTTAACTGTTTTTTCTTTTCTTTTTGTTCTTTGTAAATGTTATATTTATTTTGTATTACTTTTCATTTAAGCAGAATTTCTTCTTTTTAAAACCATTGTTATCTTTTAAATTGATTTATTTTCCCCTCAACCCTGTAGCTTTGCCATGATAATATAATATAATATAATATAGGTTGGTTGAAACAATTATATACCAAAGGAGCAATTCTTTTTTGTTTCGGGGAAATTGTCTTGCGGCGAACTTTCTTACGGGCAAAAATCCAGAGGCGAAATTTTCTGCGGCAAACTTTCCGGATACAGTATAATAAAATTCAACAAAATATCAGTAAAGTTGTCCCGAAAACTTAATGGGCCCTTGTACTGTTGCGTCTTCTTTTCCTTTTCTGGTAACGACAGCATGGCATCAGTTATTTTAATTTCGAGAATGTTAGAAACACAAGCTTGTGCCAGAAGAAATACACACACACACACGCTATTTAACACGAGAATCACTGTTAATTCTGAGGCATTTTGAAATGAATACCGACATTTGAAAAGTTCTAGGAAGAAGAAAAATTCTTGCGTAAAATTTTGAATAAAAAAGATGACATTCCTCATTAAAAATAATACATATATGTGTATGCATGTGTATATGTATATATAAACATACACACATACACATTTGATTATATATATATGTTTGTCTCAGTGTCTGTGTTGGTGCATATATATATATATATACATATAATATATTTTACATTTACACATTTGTCTATACACATACATATATCTTTCTCTGAATCTATCTGCTTACCTCTGAGGAACGCTTACTACACTACAGGCTTGCAACAAAGAACAAAAACCTGTATGCGGATGCAATGTGAGCTGCAACCATCGAGCAACAACATTTTTCAGGTGTGCCACAAAAGATGCTGCAGCAGCTGGCGTGATTGCAGTCACAACTGAGCCACACACACCCACATACAAGACCACCCAAAATAACAGACCCAAGATGGTCACCTTTTCCGCAAAGCCGGCAATCAGACCAATTCTTTTAATAAATATTAGAGGCTTCTTAGAAAGCAACAGCAATAAAAGAAAGAAAAAAAATTGCGTACCTTAGAGATCTTTCTGCATGCAACCAAGCGATAGATATACATTATACTTGCAGAGAAATATCACCCTGCATATATGAATGACGCAGAGATACACATACCAATGTATGCTGCATTCCGTGCAGACGGAATTGTCACACTGCTAACCCTGTTGTCATTCTCAAACTCGGTCTGTGATACACTCATAATGCATATAATGCAGCTTGATGTGATAACATGTACACTGTATCGCCCACCTGATGTCTCAAATCACGATGGTAAATTTGAGGTAAGTCTTACAACGATAAAAGAAGTACTAACAAAACTGGATCGAAGTGTTAATATACTTCTGATGAGTGATTTCAACTTCCCTTACATCAAATGGCCCGAAGGCCACAGAATCTCAGGAATGACACACAAAGAGCGTAACCAAGCAGAATCTCTCCTTGATCTCACAAAGATCCTGTTCATGGAGCAGACGATGCTCTCCACAACAAAAAAAATATCACATCAGACCTGTGTTTCACCAACAATGTAGATCTTACTTACAACATGGCAGAACTGATGATGAATGATCCAAGACTAATTAATGATGTATTAATTGATTTAACAGACGGCGCCCAGACTCTGTCTAGTCTGAACTTCTACAAATCTGATTTGAAGTTAACTGAAAAACGGATTATCCAGCAAAATTGTCAAAAGTCTCTCTACGTCAGACATTGATATGAAACTTAAAATATTCATGTCAATAATGCAAGCCATTTGCATGAAATTTGTCCCAGAGACGACAGCAATCACATGCAAAAACATCATTCCTTCTGACAGGAGAGACCTTATGAGACAGAGAATAAAAATCATTAATCGCTTAAACAAACAGCTTATTGACAGCGAGAAATCCACCTCCGCCCCTAGAAGAGAGACTTTTAGAAATCAAAAATAAACTGAGACTCTCCCTTGAAAAGGAATGGTAGAAAGAGAAAGCAGGGTGGTGGAAAATATAAAAAAAATAAATGTTAAAGCCTTCTCAAGTTCGCGAAAGGGTCTGCAACAGTGCAATGGAAGATATGGTCATTGTACCAAGAAGACGGCTCGCTAACTGCAGACACCAAGAGGATAACTCAAGTACTAAATAAGCAGTTCCATCCAGTGTGTCTTTACCTCTTTTACTGGGAGACTGGCAAGTGGGAGAGGCTAAAGAATTCTTCAAATCTGCAGACCTACTTGGGAAAAAGGCAACCATCGATTACATCGACATAAAAGATGTAATATTGGCTATCGATGATATGAGCAACGGGACCAGATGGCTTCCCGTCTGTTCTCCGAAAAGCATGCAAGAAGGCTCTCGCAAAACCACTGCAGATACTGTTTTAGAGTTACCTTGCATGTGGAAAATTTCCCAAACTGTTAAAAAAGGGTATCATATATTCTGTCAATACAAGAGGAAGCAGAGCAGATGCTACAAATTACAGGCCCATCTCTCTTGACTTCACATATTAGCAAGGTCATGGAATACATTGTCAGAAGGAGACTGATCACTTTCTTGGAAGAGAATAACTTGCTCACAAATACACAACATAGTTTCCATCCAGGAAGAAGATATCTCACACAGCTACTATGACATTATGACTGGGTACTGAAACAGCAGCTACTCAAATGTGAATGTAATATATCTCGACTTTGTCAAGGCCTTAGCCAAAGTTGATCACGGGATGATATGTCACAAACGACATGACCTTGCTATCGCTGGAAAACAAAGAGTGTGCTTGCACGACCTTTTAAAGGACAGAAGTCAGATAGTTACAGCCAATGGTGCTCTCTCTAGAAGACATCAATCCGCAGTGGAGTTCCTCAGGGAACTGTACCAGGACCACTAATGTTTGTCGTGGTTCTCTCAGACACGTCCTCATGATGTGTAGTCAGCCACCCTCACCAGCTACGCTGATGATATAACAGTATCTCAGGCAGTCAAGGACCTTGATGACATAGTAAAACTCCAAAATGACCTGCATGTAATATATAAATTGGCTGATGAAAATAGCACGTAGTTCAGTGTTGATAACTTTCAAACACTCTAAGAATCTACATGAGTAGTAATGCAACGTTCCATGTGCATATTGCCAGGATGGCAACATTGAGCCATTCAGGACCAGAAATATATATACCCTGCTATTCCTATAGAGGGCATTTTTCTCCAGTCGTCTGGATTACTGCTCCCAACTGTGGGCGCCACAGAGCGTCAAATTTGTTGCGGAACTTGAAGCAATCTAGCACCACAACGTAAAAAAGATTGACTCGGTGAAACAGATGAGCTACTAGGAGAGGCTGCAAGAACTAAAGCCCTATTCCCTGGAGGGAAGGCGAGAAAGGTATGCAGTGATATACATATGGAAGATCCTGGAAGTTCTAGTTCCCAACTTTGGAATTAAAAGCTACACCAACTGTCGAAAAGGACAGCACTTCATAATACCAAAGATCCCGTCTTCTTTATCTCAGTTGAGGACACAGTGTTGTAACAACTTGGGTTTTCGGGGACCACAGGTGTTTAACATCCTGCCAAGGAACCTAAGAGATCTGCAGGGTGTAGATGTGGAAACATTCAAAAAGCACCTGGACAAACTTCTATCTGAAATCCCAGAGGAACCGATATGGTGGTAGGAGGCACAAAGAAGGGAAACTTTGTCCAGTTCGAATCTTCACCAACAACAGTACAGAAAGGAGACCCAATGGCACTGATAGAAGGTGCTCCAGCATAGCCCCAGCCTCTGGCTGAAATCACTAAAAGGTTAAAGATAAAAGATTATATATATATATATATATATATATATATATATATATATATATAATGCATTAAAAATCAGTTTCAATCTTCCTTGCTGGCTTGTAATGTTAATCAGCGAAACTGGCGCATAATGGGAAAGTACCTTGAATTAAGTGTGCCCTGAAATGTTAATACGAATCGAATGAAACAGGCTTCGCGTAAATCGATGAAGTAGTTTTCAAGATATTAGAGATTTTCAGGGTATAAATACCCAAAACGGTGCATAATGGGAAAATGTTTCGAAAATAATCATCATCCTGAAAGGTAAGACAATCTCATCTTTCTATTAAACAGTGAATTGCCAACGAAAGAAAAAAAAAACGATTTTTTTTACAATTTCTATTTTCGCTTTTGTTGAACACAATATTTTAATCATTTACAAATATTTTTAAGTGAATATGTTTTCAAAAATGTAAGTTGTTTGTACAATAAGTATTTATATTTTAACTCTCTTTAACCAGACAATATTTTAATGTTTTCAAAAATTATTTTCAAGTGAACACCATTATAAAATTTTTTTTGCCATACTTAAAAAAATATTCTAAAGTGAAAGTGACTTTAAAAATGTGGTAGCTATTTCGTAAAAGACCCGTTCGTAAACTCAGTGTGAGTTTTTTTCGAGTGTATTCAACGTCGCCCCTCAAAAAAATTGGCTGGTGTTCCTAGCAGGCCCTGCTACCACGTAACATTTGTTTGTGATAAAGGACCCGAAATACCTGTTGAGTGGTAGCAGGTCGAGCAAGAAATAACAGCCAAATCTTTCCAACCAACAAAACAAAACTCTGTTACTGGGAAACTCAAAGTTTCCCGGTGACCCAACAGGTCACGGGTAGTCCAGTATATATATATATATATATATATATGTGTGTGTGTGTGTATAAATGTATATGATTTGATGTAATGTTCACATTGCTTAATTAAATAGAGTCGCATGAAACGATGGTACTGCATTAACTTTGGATATCCTTGTTGCTTATTTTGACTTTTATCACCTTACTTTGAAACTGTACGTATAGTACCATACTTAA
>NC_142936.1:96462073-96474573 GCF_046866305.1 Octopus bimaculoides | reverse complement strand
TTATATACTTTTTCCATTCTTTGCCTAAAACTTCAAAACACAATGTTACTTTTCATTTCCCCGAGTGCCACAAGTATTTCATCAAAACTAAATGAAATAATAGCGACCCAGTTTCACTTACCCCGACGCTTCTTGAAATTCTGCAGCAGCCAAAGTATTGTTGCTGTTGTTGTTGCAACACAGACGAGGTAAGCTACATTACAGAATAGGTTGCAATCTACCGTAGTGTGAATCAATAAACCAAAACATTTAAATTACGTTGACACACGGTCAATTATGTTTATTTCCTTTAGTTTATAGAAATATCAAACAAAAATTGATAAAAATAACTTCAATCGTATTATTTAACAAGAAATATTTTTCCGAGACGAAGAGCACACTACATTGAGAGGAAAAAACCCATAGAAAATATATCTTTGATGTAGTGTACCTGATATTCGAAATTCGTTTAGTTTCTATACATTTAGGAATTTAAATCTTCTCAATATAATCAGATGACGGCTTTCCTCACTGATTTTTCTCAAGCTTTTTTACGATACACAGCACTCATTCTTTTATTATTGATATTTATTGATATACACATCAATAAGTAAACATTGAACGTATTAAAAACTTTTAGCAAACAACAAACGTCGAATGATTGAAACAAAAAAAATTTTAAAGGAAACAAAAATAAAATTATAACTTTCCGTAGATAAAATTTAAAAAAATATATATAGTACAGAATTTGGAACTCAATGTTTCGAATGTTTTCATACTATACGAAAATGAAGAGTTTGTGGTCTGGAACACGTAAAATATACGAACACACCTTTTGCATGTGTATATGAATAGTTCTATGTGATTTGTCGAGTGTGTGTGTGTGTGTGTGTGTGTGTGTGTGTGTGTGTGTGTGTGTGTGTGTGTTTGTTGCTATCGTTATTATTATCTTTGTTGTTTAGTTTTAGGCCGTCTCTTCCGAGCAGCTACATTTTAAACCATTTGCTATAGTAAGGCACTAAGGCTCACGTCCTTCGGAAGCCCTGTCGGTGACTTCGGTGAGGTACGTGCTGCTGAATATATGCAAGTTGATGGTTGCACATAAACACACAGACAACCCCACCTTCTTTCTTACACAAAAACCATTCTAACGTTCTGGTGAAGATGCAATACATGTGTCTGTTAGAAACTTATTTGTGGTAGAGTAACATAACATGAGTGACGGGAAGAGGAAAGACGAGTGAATCAGTAATGCTTTGATAGGAGTGGCAATGTACCAGCCATTTCCTAGGCGTATAGGTCACTATAGCAACAGGAGTTAGAAGATAACATAGCTGCAGGTTAAAGATATATTTTGTTGATGTATGATTTGCAGCTATAAAAATGTTATAATGCTAATCTGATTGCTGCATTGTTCATCTCATACCACTGTTATTGCGTTGCAACTCAAGCAAACATTTTTTTAGGGTCCTTGTAATTTTCTTTTCGGCAAATACCCTTTAGAAGTAGTGAAGTTCAAAGTTGTTCACAGCAGGTATGTGTGTGTGTCTGTTGACAACTGGTTTGCTTGTTATTCGTTAAAAATAAAAGCCAGAGACAAAAGGAATTAAAACAAAATATCCTGTGTTCGCGCACACAAACCCAAGTACATACAGGGAAGGAAACAGAGACGCACATTAATTGATATTGTGGCAGAGCATGCATTGTGAGGATATTGTTTGCAATCAATAGAAGGATAACTCGCCATTCTTCATTCCTCCTGACAATGCCTCTGAGCTTAAAGATAAGGAATGCAAAATGAGTTTTTATGACAAGGCGATATTTATGGTATCTACATACATATGTATGTGTGCGTGCGTGCATATATGTATGTATATATATATATATATATATATATATATATATATATATATATATATATATATATATATATATATATATATATATATATATATATATATGCGTTTGTTTGTATATTTAGAAATGGGGTTTTAGAGAAAGATAAATTGCGAGATTTAGAAATAAACGATCCGATGCAGATATATGAGTACGCACATATACTCAAAAATACATCTCTCTCTCTATATCTCTGTATCTATATCTATATATATATGTGTGTGTGTGTGTGTGTGTGTGTGTGTGTGTGTGTTTCTCTGTATACTTTTCACCACACAAAATATATTCATTTTGCACGTATAGATACATGTAAACATTTGCACATATACACACCCACACATGAAGCTGGAACACTCAATCGATAAAAAGATGGGAAAAAAAATTATAGGTTTCTTTGTAATAAAAATTCCATTATATCATTTAGAACATAAAAATTTACGACGTGCAATTGTTAATTCCAGTAAATTAAACATTATACATTTGTCGTTTTGTCCCTTTATAGGTAATATTTATTTCTATGCCTCTACAAGTTGTTTATTACACCGATCACAATTTTGATTCGTCTCTTAACCCCTCATGAGATCAATGCTTTCATTCTCCTTCACTTACTGTCCTTATATACTTGTTTCTACTGCTTTATTATGATATTACGTCTCTTTATCCAGCTTTCTTATAATTTATTTCATTTCTTTCTCGCACATATTCTCTTTGCTTCTCAATTTAGTTTCTTTCATGTTTCTTTAATTTCTTTTTTCTTGAGTCTATCCATTTCGTTCTTTCTTTTTTTTCTTTCTATTTCTTTGTTAATCGCATTAACTCTCTAACCGTATTCCTTGATCTACCTACGCACATCGTTCTATAAATTTTACATTCGCAAAAGCAGAGATTTAATAAGGTGGTACTGAAAACAACTACTATAAAAAGTGATTTTGAAATATCTAAGATATTTTAATACCGGTACGCACGTCCGAAACATAGGAATGTGGAATTTAAAAGAAAAACAGAAGTATTTAGTTTCCTTATTAAATAGTCTGACACTAAAACCAAATTTGTTTGTCATCAGTTCTGTCACAATGTTTTGAAAGTTTTAAGTCAACCGTAGCTATTACCATATATACATTTCCCTTCCTAACGTGACACAAAATAGACTATTGTATAAATTAAATTGGAGGATATGTATTCTTAAATTATTGTGAAATGATGAATTCGACACACATTGTTTTCTCCAAATATGAACATTTTATACTCACCAATCCTAGATATTAACATTTATGTTCTTCTGTTGAAAATATATTGCAGAAACTTTGAGGTATTTCCCTTCTTAAGATATTATTTGCTTTGATCTGAAAAAACAAATATTTAATACAGTAAAAAAAATACAACTTGTATATTACTTGATTTATCAGGCTCACCACCCATGGTTAAAACAGAAATTTCGCTGATTACAAAGCGAAGACGAAAGAAATCGCTACGTAAACGATATGAAGAGTTGTAACCTAAGAGGGCGGCGTGTCGCTTGGACGGCCTTTCAACGAAGTTTGAATTTGTATCTAACAGACCAACGCCCTCGGCAAAGTTATGAACTTCTGAATAACCTACTCCAGCAAATAAGATAGCGCGTGTGTCTGTTGAGAGGATGTGGAATATTTCTTAGACAGGTGAGTGATGTAGTTCATAGAGGCTCTCTTATTCCGATTTCTACTTAAAGTAATTTTATTTCTTTAACATCAGTAATAACCTTATGGAAGACATAAAAGATCACAACATGTCGTTTTATATTGAAAACACTGAACCCTTTTGCATTGTAAAAACACAGAAGAGCAATAAGCTTCAGAACAACTGATGATTTATGCTATCGAGTTCAGTATCCCATTAATCTAATTTCTGAACAGCGTTGTCATTCGGCACTGTTAAGTGTGAAGCTAAAATATGTACCGGCGAATGTAATAGATTTAGTTCAGTTTTACTTGTACTTTTCCAGTACAAATCTAGTATTACGTTGAATAGAAAGAATTCATTAACATTATATGTTAAATTCATAGATTTATTTTGGCAAACTGAGCTCGCATCAGGGTTTCAATTTCCTGAAAATAATCAATTGCCTTTGATTGCCTACATAAAGTCTTTGAGGGTAAAAGATGTTCCTTCTTCTAAAAATTTATAATGTGAATCGCTTCTGAAATAAAAATTTATCTGGAAAGAAATTGTGTCAAGCGTTCCATATTATTATTATTATTACTATTATTATTATTATTATTATTATTATTATTATTATTATTATTATTATTAAATATTATTCAGTAAATAGAGAGTTCACTTGATAGATATGAAGATCTCTCTTTTACTTATTTCAGTCATTGTAATGCGGCCATTTGGCATTAATACCCCATCATTGAAAATGCTGCCAAGTGGTTGTCTTGAATTACGGTGAACGTTTCGGATTGCTTCTTGTTATTTGTCTGAGGACGAGAGAAACTGATGTTGTCACGCTGTCTCCATTTAATTTTCATACAATTAGCTTTCACAAATCTCCAAATTATAGATTTGTCAGCCTCGACAGAAATTAAGCGAATCGAAGTCATCAATGGATTATATGATGTGACTCAAACTATCACCAGTTTCCTAGGATTATCTGTTTTATTCTAATCTTGAATTACAACAAAATTCTATATACTGACGTAGAATTATCTCGACCTAATACTTATTATTCAGCAGTCTAAATAAGATTCTACAAACATTTCCTGTCGCGTAAATGAAATCTATAACTTCTTATCTTGAACGTTGTTTAAATAACCAGACAGCATGTCTGGTTCTATGCAGTTGTTCCATATCTGGAGTAACTCACAGCTATAAGCTGCACTGAGATAACAGGAAAACATCTCAGTTTAGTTGTACACTTCAACCTTTTTTTTAAAAAGAATTTTCACAGACTTTTCTCGTTTAACTCAAATTTCTCCAAATTTTCTCTTTCATCACTGTTTGTGATAAATAAACTGAATCAGTAGTGTGACAGGGTATCGACCCATTACAGAGTGACTGAATTAAAGAAACGAAAGTTAATATTTGATTTAAAATATCTGGAAGAAAAAAAAAACAAGAAGCAAATAACTTCTTTTTTTCAAATTTATCAGGAATGTGTTTACAAATGAAGACGAACAATAAACTATTTCAGAAATTACCAAGGGACGTACCTGCAACAAAGATAAACAGCAGCAACAACTAGTAATTTTAATAATAGTAACATTCCTTTATACTTTGGGAATAAAGTTTGACATTTTAGGGAAAAGGATAGGTTAATTACAAAGGACGAAAGGCAAAGTCAATCTCGAAGGAATTGGAACTCAGAACGTAAAGATACTTAGCAGCATTTTGTCCGTCTAATGATAATAATAATAATGATAATAATAATAATAATAATAATAATAATAATAATAATAATAATAATAATAATAATAATAATAATAATAATAATGATAATGATAGTAATAATAATAATAATAATAATAATAATAATAATAATAATAATAATAATAATGATAGTAATAATAATGATAATGATAGTAATAATAATAATAATAATAATAATAATGATAGTAATAATAATGATAATGATAGTAATAATAATAATAATAATAATAATAATAATAATAATAATAATAATAATAATAATAATAATAATAATAATAATAATAAGAAGAAGAAGAAGAAGAAGAAGAAGAAGAAGAAGAAGAAGGAAATAAAGAAATGCACATCTGGTAAAAAAAAAACAACAACCCAATCTGTTTCCTAAAAGACAAATAAACAGAGGAGATGTTAGAAAGGTTCATATTGGTTGAAAGATCAATTACTAATCACGAAAGTCCGTCGAAGAATGTAGAACGGAAAGAAGGGTGTGGTCAGTGTAAGGTTATACTAACATGACTCTTTTGACCCGTTTCCTACACATGGACCCTGCCGATATGAGCCTTAGGCTGCATAGATATTAAAAGATTACATAAAATCTCACTGCTAAATGGTAAACGATTCTACAGAAACAGAAGTGGGAGTCATTTATAAAGTTTAAGCACATCTATGTTAGAAGATAAATATTCTTTGAGGACGTTAACCATGTTCAACCTGAGCAGTCTCGGATATAAATGAAATAAGCTCAATAAACACACCTTTCGTATGTAAACGATATCAGTTGGCATGCTACAGTTGATAAATTATTAAAAACGCTTATAGGTAGTACACGGATTTACTAGAAAAATTAATATAATGTTCGGAAAAATAAAATGCGCTAAAGTACTTCAAAGTGAGATATATTAAAGAAAAGTGGCATCATGCAAAAAAAAAAAAAAAAAAAATACAGAAAAGGAAACAGAGATAGATAAAGAAAGAAACAGGTTAACGAACACGACAACATGCAAAATATGTGCTATAATAAAAAATATAGAACTAATGTGTTAGACGGTACACCTGTGGCTTTCGCAAGCTCTCCTTAACGGGGCGGGTTCTACACAGTTGATATTCGTATTGAATACATATATGTTGACGATATCTGGAAAGCAATGTGCAGTGAAAGAACACTAGAAGAGAAAGGATGAGCCTTAGGAGTTAATCAATGATAGATACAGTGTGAGTGAATAATGGAAGACGAAGGCGAATACATCAGAAGATCTTGAGAGGATGATGCTGGTGACAAGCTCACGTTGAAGAATGGAAATATTCGTGATAGAAAAGCGGATAAACAAGACAATAAATCTGTTTTACTAGGATCATAATAACGTGTAAAATCATAGAAGAACGGGAAAGAGCAATAATTCTTGAACACTGTTCTAGTACTTTTTGAGGAAAGAGGGTACTTAATCGATTATATCGACTACAGTATTTAACTAATACTTTAATTTATTGATTTTGGTAAGAGATTAGACAACGGTGACCTTGATAGGACTTGAACTTAGGATGTAAAGAGACGGAGCAAATACCGCAAAGTATTTTATCCGGTGTTCTAACGATTCTGCCAATCTGCAGCACTTAATATAATTTGCAATTATAGTCTTTTTTTATATAAATACTAATGCTATCGATTAATCAATCAATCGATCATATCAGCCACTGACCCCCAATTTATCTCCTTTCTCATATCCCTGGAATATTCCTCTGTGGGTAACCGTCTCCATTAAATATAGCCAATTCCTCACTCGAACGTGTTCGTTGTCACTCTCTTGTTTCTTTTGCAGTCTCTCGGAATCATGAGAAAAAACACTCTATTGTATCAGTCTGTTAAAAAAGACATTGGATGAACTCCTAAAGATGATACCGGACCAGCCGACTAATCAAGGAAACACACAGGGAAGGTAAGTTGCTACAGACACAATCATGAACCAATTTTCGGCCATAAAGCGACAACAAAAATGAAAGAAAATATTTTATGGCGATGCTCCAGCATAACTGAGGTGCTATGATTGCAACTATTCAAAAAATAAAAGCACCGCAGATAGTTGTAAGCTTTTGAAACTTAGAGAGTATTAAAATCACTTCTGATTATGGAGGATTGTGCTTTGTCAAAAAGAAAGAAGCATTTCAGTATATTTTGATAGAGTTAAGGGACTGAATACCCAAACCTTTAGGTAAATTCGGTTAAGACACTTTAGACTTCCTTTATCCTCAAATTTTCTCCACTTACAATGCTAATCTTGTTAAATATGGAGTCTCTAATGAAATAACAAAATGCCAAAATTAAAAAAAGAAAGAAAAACAAAATAAACACCGTTTCAGGATTTGAAGAGACGCTTGGCTTACGACGAATACAGTAAGCATTTATTGGTGGCGGGACAAGAAACAGGATTTTATGTCAAATTTCCACCAAGAGGGACAGATTGCAAAGCAACAACTAGACCATCCCATACGCTTAAGGTGGTGAGACATGAGGTCAACATAATAACACGATCGGATCGAAGTGAAAGTCAGGGGGGAGCTGCATGGTTGGTTGTTCGAATTGTCATCAGTTGCTGTGGTCAGAATGTAGGCTAGCAAAGATCACGGCTTTTTATGATGCTGACCATAAGAGGTAATCATGTCGACACACTAAAACTTGAAAGGAAAACACGATGCAAAATTCCAACACAGGGAAACTTCTATGCATCGAGAATCCCTTTACATTTTACTATCTTACATGTTCGGATAACATGTAGTAAGTACACTGTAGTTGAAAAAGACGGGATGGTCACGATGTTGGAACATCTTCGATTTTAGGTCTTTTCAATAACGATTGTCTGCAAAAAGAACAACATCAGCAGCAACTACTACTACTACTACTACTACTACTACTACTACTACTACTACTACTACTACTACTACTACTGCTACTACTACTACTGCTACTACTACTATTATTTTCACTGCTGCCGCTGCTGGGCAGCTGCTCTGGTAACCTGAACGTTACTTCATGAGAGATATTCGGCCAGCCAATGATTAGTTCTATTGATTTTGAAGGAGGCGGTATTCGTCTTCACGTTTCTTTTTCATTAAATACTGTAAACCGAAGATTTGAATTCAGTCCTAGAAACGAACGAATACAAAATATTTTAATTTCACCCAGCTCTACTCTCGTGAATTCATCTTTCTTCTCTCCATAATATGTATTTAGGCTAGGTGAGAGGAAGCGGAAAATTAAGTACGATTTGAAGAGACAGACAAACGGCACAGTATCAATGACGACAGAGAAACCACTAACCTGTCGACGAGACAACAAAACATTCATTTCTCCACTGGTTTTTACTAGTTTTACTTCTCTTGCTTTCTTCTACACAATATACGGTACAAATCAATGATTCTGGCTCCAAGTCTATCGAATTTGTTGAATAACATCACAATCTGAGGAAACTGGCACTATTCTGAATCAGTAACAGTTGATTCGTACGAGAGAATTCGTAGAACATTCACAAATTTTGTCCTTTTTGTGATAATGTGGAAGTGGTAGAACGTATGTTTAAAGTTTCTGTCTTCTATTTTGACAAAAACTAAAACATTCAGTCTTTTAGTTAACCACTTTAAGTAGATTTCTTAAACTTTTCTTCAACGTCTTTCGTTATGTTTGTACCACGAATATTGTTCAGTTCTACTGTTTATCGCACGTTTTATCCTTTAGCCTCGCTTTGACTCGTCTCAGTTACAGGATTATATATATATATATATATATATATATATATATATATATATATCAAGAGAGAGAGAGAGAGAGAGAGAGAGAGAAAGAGAGAGAGAGAGAGAGAGAGAGAGAGAGAGAGAGAGAGAGAGATAATCTTATAGATATTCTCATTTTATATACTGTCATCTTCACCAAGAAGTATTTCTGGCTCTCACTACTTTCGTTGCTTTCACCGACACTCCCCAATACCGCCGATAGTTATTTTACTTTTCCATATCATTATCAACGCAGATGCTTTTAGTATTTATATTATTGTCATTCATTATTTCCACCATAGTCATATTTCTTTCTATAATCGAGTGCAGTTATTGATATACGTATACAATCCCCTCGTCACGAATATCATAAAGAGAGGTGTTTCATCATAGAAATTCTGTTGACACCACGACTAAGAATAGCTTTATTTTTACGTTTGATATCGTAACATAAAAACGCCATTGCTTATATTTAAGTGTGAAAAAAAAAATGTTGTTATAATTCCTTTAAATTTTGTCTTCTCTTTTTTTAACAAATCAACAAAATTATATCTAATTCTTACGAATTTGTTAATATTCATATTTGGTGTGTTAATCGCATTGCGCCAATTGATTTATTATTATATATTTCTAATATAGGTACAAGAGAAACTATTTATAGCATGGTTTAGTGGTTAAATGTCGAATAAAGTTCTTGACTAGCGACTCATTTATAGATCAATGATACGTTAAAAGCTGAAGTTCATGGACGTAACTAAACACTGCATATATTTCAACTTAGCTATATGTAATAATCCCGTTATGTGGTCGGTGGGACCAGAGGATTAACACTGTGACGGACTAGCATCTCGTTGAAGGTAGGCATCTTGTACTTCTTGTTACTTAAGTGCTTTGTAAATCTGGATGATCTCCGGGCAGATAATTTTCCTGTCAATAATTCTGTCAAACGACCATCTTTCTTACAGCTTTTACTTGTTTCAATCATTAGACTGTGGCCACGCTGGGGAATTGCCTCGAAGAACTTGTAGACGAATAAATAGACTCCGGTACTTATTTTTTAAAGAATGGTAATTATTCTATAGGACCCTATTGCTGAACCGCTAAGTTACAGAGAGGTAAACTCACTAACACCGGTTGTCAAACTGTGATGAGGGACAAACACACGCGCAAAGAAACACACACATACACACACGTATAGACACACATACATATATACATACACACACACACGTATATTTATATAAGTATATATATGACAGGCTTCTTTCAATGTCTGTCTACCAAATCGACTCACATAACTTTGGTTGGGCCGAGGCTCCAGTTGGAGAGACTTGCTCAAGGAGCGACACAGTGGAACTGAAGCTAGGACCATGTTTATCAGTTGTTTGATAGTTCTTCTGAAGAAAATGAAATAATGTCAGATGAAACTTCAAAAGAATCTTCTGAAGCCATACCAAAGAGAGGAAAATACAAGAACATTTCAAATATTGCACTAGCTAGTATTTGTCACAATATTGGACTCCGTGAGGCTGCTGGAATTGCAGCTACCACTTTGATAGATGCAGGCCTCATCAGTCAAGAGGATTCATCCTTGATTATAGATTATAATAAACTTAGAAGAGCTCAAGAAAATGTAATGATTGAAATATCTGATCGGCAAGAAACAGAATTAAAAGGACGGCTTTCCTGTCTTTTGTTTGATGGAAGAATAAATGAAAGCAAATTCATAGTTGAAGTAGATTGAATTTCCAGAAAATTTTCAGTTCTAATAAAAAGAGAGTACTACACTGTCTGCTCTGAGCCTTGTGGTCGGTGTTTGTTTCATTTTACACCTGAAGTTGAAGTGGAAGAGAAAAAACATGCAGAGGGAATTGCTGATGATATTTTATGTTGGCTCCAAGAGAGAGAAGCCTTGAAACCTCAGTGCAGGTTATTGGTGGGGATTCAACAACACTGAATACTGGCTGGAAGCGGGGTGTAACGAGTTATTTAGAGAAAAAAACTTGAAAGAAGACTTATTTGGATTGTAAAAAATCAGTGAGCCAAACTGAAGAGATCACAATAGTGTACGTCAAATGGTAGGCCTAACCTGTAAGCCGAAGCACGTGTCAGATATGGACAAAAACACATCATTTATTACGATTTGATACTGGTATGATCAGTTGAACAGTGTTCCACTAATGAAACCCTGCAAAAGAATTAACTGGACGGGCTCATTACAGTGGATAATCAATAGTGTTCACGCACTTAGGTCAAAGGTCATGTTCACAGTTCACCTCTTATTGACAGACCATTAACATAATGTCGTTAAGGAAAATGGGGTGAAAAGGGGGCATTATGATCATTGGTGATATTGGGGGGGGGGAAGTAAACACTGAGGACGTGGTAAAAGCAGTAATTAGCACCAAATAAGAGACTGAAGTGGTGGGGCATCATGGCCGTAGGCAATAATAGGGGCGGGGTTTAAATAAACACTAATGTACACAGATAAAAAAAAGGGAGTGCGCATTAGTAGTGTTCACGCCGATACGTCAAAGGTTATGCTTGCAGTTCACGCTGTGGTATCACACCATGAGCGGAGGTAATTAAAGAAAGTTTGTGCCGAAGTAGATGGCGAGGTGCAACATGACCGTAGTCAATAACAGGTGTGTATGTGTGTGTGTGTGTGTGGGGGGGGTAAGTAATCACTAATGTACACAGATCAAATCAGCAAGGTAAAACTGTCCCACAACCCATAGCGAGTGCGTAAACGCAGATGTTGTAAGCAAAAGACTAAGTTTAATCCAGTAAATTGTAAATTTGATGTGAATAAACTTGAGAATACATTAGTTTAAAACAGTCAATTAAGCATGAGTAATCGGGTTTGGAAATGCGGAAGTTATTGGCAAAAAAACTGAATTTTACGCAGTTATTCGCAGACTTTTCTCATTCAACACGGATTGACTTGACAAAAACATAAGTTTAAAATAATTCTTAAAGCACGAGTAATAGTTGTGCCAAATTCGGAGCAAATCGGTTGGAAACTGCGGAAGTTATTGGCAAACGAAAAACAACTTTACGCATTTCGCGGATTTTTCACAATTAATGCGGATGACCTTGACAAAAATTTTAAGAAAAACAGTTCTTATGTCATGAGTAATGTTAGCGCCAAATTTAGAAGAAATCGCTCGAAAAACCAGGGAGTTTATGGGCAGAAAACGGAACAGTTAATCCCGGTTTTTGGTTACACGCGGAGGTTGTGGAGAATATAAAGTAAATCATGACCACCCTTGGAGCATAAGCTATCAGTGTGTCAAGTTTGAGTGAAATCGGTTGAAAAATGTGGAAATGCATAACGTGCGTACACACACAGACAGACACATAGATATCTTCTAAGATAATAGGTTTGCGTAGGCATGGTCACATTTTTAGGCGGAGTTCTACCAAAAAGAGTGACTGGTAAATAGGTTTTCAGACGA
>NC_142936.1:96452073-96457073 GCF_046866305.1 Octopus bimaculoides | reverse complement strand
TAATAATAATAATAATAACAATAATAATAATAATAATAATGGAAACAAGACGACAGAGGCTTCACATCGATCTAAAATGCCTTTGAATAGCGTATGATATCCTTTCGGCAACATCTTTTAACCACTAAGTTTCTAAGTGCATCCCTTGACCAAGTTTGCATACATGAGGCTGATGACATCATAAGACTTGAAGGGCAGCTTCTTGAGCAACATTCCTTGTCTGTTAACCTTAAATACATGCTCAAAAAAGTCACACTTCTCTACCGCAACGTATCATCAGATGAAAGGATGAACATACATGAGCACATGGATAGTAGAATGCTTCGAGATGATTGTAACATTGATCATCAAAGCAGTCTATCATGGGCCAATAGCCGGATTATTACCTCCCACTTTGAAGGGTATGCGTTTGCAATCCAGGAACACGAAATATCAACCAAATACCTGATGTACAAAAGGGATAGAGATGTAGGGAAAGCAGTAAAATGGGACAACCGATGCAGGCTTTGTGGAGTTAACACCGAAGATATCACCCACATTATAAGCAGTTGTCCGAAAATGACGTCACGGTAACATATCTGCCGATGAAACATGATGCTGTAGCTAGGAAACTATAATGAAATCCGTCGGAAGGATAACTCTAGGGACAAAGAAATAACAACCCACAATATGGTAGAAGCGATAGCCACTCATTAAGAAAGGAGTTCTGGTGGAATAAAATGTAAGCACAACAGACTTAATATCATGATTTGGCAAAGAGAAGAGAAATTGTGCACAGTTGTGGAAATTAGCTGCCCAGCTGATGTTGACCTAAGGCTGAAGATCATTGAAAACGATCAGCGAAAAAGAAAATACCTACACTGAACTATTAAGAAATCTGCAGTTACTCTATCCAGATTATAAGTTCAGGTTTATACTTGTAATTAAGGCCCTAGGATATATAACACGCTACCTAAATACAAATCCTGAGAAATTAGGCCTCTCAAAATCAGAAAAGAGAAAGATAATTCGAAGACTACACATCCATCACTGCAACTGTAAAAATCTGTAAAACATTTCAAAAGTTTATCATTTAAATATATATGTGTGTGTCTATATATGCAACTATATGCATGAGAATACATACATAAAACATACAAATTTGCACGTAGATATAGACATGCATGCATACATATATACATGCATACATACATACATACATACACACATACATACATACATACATACATACATATATATATATATACATGCATAGAAACAAAAAGACACTGTTGTTGATGTTGAAATTCCAACGAAGGAGATTTGTATCTAGGTTAGAAACCGGTTCTTTCTCTGTTGGCAAGAAATCTTGAAGTAAAACTAATAATGACATAGATATACACTTAGATATACATACATATCTGTCTGTCTGTCTGCCTGTCTGTACCTTTGTTAATTGTAGCACAAATTATTGGAAGCTCTATATTCCAGCACAACATTACAACAGGTCGTCTTCAAACTTCAGCAAACTCATAACTTCATTTTCTTCCACCTCACCACCTGATGCAACAGTCTTTCTGTAATATTGGTGGATTGCGACACAAGATGATTATTTTGGCAACATTTGAACTTAGACAATTATCTTAACTGAAAGTAGATGTCTGCATTCAGTAATGATTAGGTGAATGTAATTTTATCTAAAGTAGATGTTAAGACAAATCTAAACTTTAAGAGACTATAAGTCTCATATCATAGAGATGATATAGGTTATACATTTTCTGAGCGTACAGACTTCATCATCATCGTCCTAAATGAGATGATGATCATTTAAACCGTCTAGCTGCTATTCCATGCACTAATCGCATATCATCTATATAAGCATACTTCAATACTTACCTGTTGCGTGTATGTTATTGCAATGAATATATTTCAATATGTTAATACATATAACCTTTTCCTCAATTCTTTTGAATTTTTTCTGTTTCCCTCTCAGCATGTTATTAAGTTTGCTAGTCATACAAAAGAGGAATTATTATTTATCGATCAATAGATCTGATTAAATCAGTAAATGTCATTAGCTCTTTTACATAAGAAATCTTAACCTTTGTTGTTTTCTATGTGACATTGCAGATATTTTTTTCTCTTAAAGCACGCACACACAAACACACAAACGTAAGCACACACATACAAACATGCAGAAATGTATTCTTATATTACTTTTGACTCGTAAATTCAAATCAACACAAACGTCTTCGCATATAAATGCATAAATGCATACCTAGAGCTACTTGACAAGAACGCACACACGAAGGCACACATAGAGGAACACGGTTGCACACACAGGCACGCACATCCACACATATGCAAACGCCCCCACACTAACATACAGCGTATATATGTATGAGGGAATGAGCGTGCATATGTGTGCACATAAATATCTAATTGGCTATCATTTAATTCTATGTATATGCATATATACATTCTCCCGTACTGATCTGTCGAGCAAAAATCACAAATAAATACGTTGTGTATGTATGTGTACACACACACACACACACACACACACACACACACACACACACACACACACACACACACACACACATATATATATATATATATATATATATATATATATATATATATATATATATATATATATATATATACATCAATGAATACAAGCAACTTAAAAATTACACGCGTACAAACAGATAACTATATGTATATATGTTTGTATAATGTGTATAATACTATATGTCTATAATGTATGTATATTTGGGTATGTGTGAGCATACTTCAGTTGTGCAACTCCTGATCGAAAATACTTTCATATATGAAGACTGTGTTGTATATGATATTACATTCTAACATTTCTTAATCTTACCTTAAAAAACATATAAAACAACGGATAAAACACTGAGCTAATCTTTCTGTGTCTCCTTCTTCTTGGTATTTGACTGTCAGAGCAGAAAATTTGATGGCAAGACATCTGCCATAAGGTTGCTCTGTTCTGCCATTAGTGCCTATAGTCTCTGATTTCCTGAAGGCATCATTAAAGATCCATTATTGCTGCAGTACACATGCTGCTCGATTTGCAATGGACAGAATACAAATTTGAAAATTATATTACTATTATTATTATTATTATTATTATTATTATTATTATTATTATTATTATTATTATTATTATTATTATCGTCATCATGATCATCGTTTTAGATATCGTTATCATCGCCACTGCTGTCATCACCATCATTATCATGTCTATTCTTCTGATTAGATTAATGTGGTGGTGGTGGGGGAGGGGGAAGAAACACAGAAATAAATGTAAGGAGAGAAGAAGAAAGTATATAAACGAATATAGGAAGAAAAAAAGAAACGAAAAAAGAAATGTATGTGAAATCGAATTCCATTTATCTTTCAAAGTTAGTCGGATATTAAGATTCATTCTTATCAGGTCCATGTTTGATTCTGATTTTTCACTTACCCACAAGGTAATTTCTTTTTAAGTGATGTAGAAATGTAATGATATTTTATAAATTATTCTGGGGCAAATTGATTTTATTTAGTATATCAGTACCAGATGTATAACGTGTAAGTCTATATACGTTAGGAGTGGAACATAGATTACAGGTGAAATTATAAGCGTGCCTACCTTCGCTATATTAGATGTTCATTTCACAAATATATGGTTCCAATGTTCAAACCCATAATTTTTCATGCCGAAAAAGTTCTTCTTTTCTTCTACCATAGCTTTTGACAGAGAAAGTCTTCTACGTGAAAGATTATAGGAGAAACTGTGCGAGAAAATGTCTCTGGATCCTTATCGTTTGATGACAGAATTAATCCGTTACTCGCTTTAAGATCGACAACTAGGCCACAGAGGCATTCAGATATAACTTATGTCAGATATTAATATTCTATTGTTTAAATGAAGTGAAGTGGAATAATCAGCAAAATGTCAGACGAAATATTTTGTGCTATTTAGCTACGGTCCTTTAAGATCTGTGTTCAAATTCTGCCAGACTGACTGTGTCATTTATCTTTTTGGAGTCAACTAAATTCTACGGTTTCTTGGCCCCAAAACCTATGATATTAAAGGTTGATATGCTGAGTTACTGACCAATGGCTAAATTATCTTTCGCTATTATGTTATGTCACTTGACGTTTTGAGTTCAATTTTCACAACCGATGTGGGAGGGGGGAGTCAATAAGATAAAATACTGTTCAAGTTTTGTAATTAGTTTTGTGGGTTGTCATCGCTCAACTCTTGACTCCGTTTCTTTTCCTTTAAAGACTGAACGGTAGGTGCAAGCTTGTTGAATTCCCCGTTATTAGGCGATAGATTTTCACCACATTAAGACGTAGACGTGAGTATGATCTTGAAATGATGCGTACACAAGAGACAGGATTGGGAGAGCAACAAACTAAACAACTCGATCAATTTAGTAACTTTTATGCTACATCATTCATCATCGTCATCATCTATAACAACATCAACAAAACCCTGAGGATCACTGACTTGAGTCCTCAGACTCATGGGGCCAGTTACCCGATTTTCATGGCGTATAAATAACCGAGATCACAATATTCCCTCTGAACAGAACACCAATGGATCGCAGGTTTATTCACTTACAGCCGAGCTGAGTGGACGGTAGCAACGTGAAATGAAGGGCATTGCTCAAGAAAATACTGTATTGCCTTGGCCGGGATTCGAAACCTCGACACCCTAACAACTAAGCCACGTACATTCACATAACGGAGCTCGATTAAATTGAGTACATCTGAAATACAGGGGTCGAACCCAAACTTACAAAATTGTTCATGCATTTGAAATTAATATTATATTAGTTTCAAATTTTGGCACAAGGCCAGCAGCTTGGGGGATGGGTTTAAGTTGATTATATTGACCCCATTGTTGAACTGGTACCTATTTTCATCGACCCCGAAAGGATAAAAGACAAACTCAAGATCGGCAGAATTTGAACTCAGACCTACGAAATACCGCTAAGCATTTT
>NC_142936.1:96434573-96447073 GCF_046866305.1 Octopus bimaculoides | reverse complement strand
CTCTGTCGAACTGCTGGTATAATTGCAGCGCTTTCTCGCGGATGATGTTGCCGCGCAAGGGAATGTTTTTCTTCTTGCAGTTACTGATCCACAATGCCAACGTCGACTCCATCCTGACCGAGTGCTTATTTCTCACTGTCGTTATCTTTTTGGCACTTTCACAGAAACTTATTACTACGGTTGACATGATCACTGCCTCGGTCTTCTTTATGTATCGTATAGTGCTTTCGTTGACTGAGTTGAATGCAGAAATGTTTGTATATCGGAGTTAGTAGTAAAAAGAATTAAATGTTTGTCAATTTGACCATGGTGTTGTTAATCTTGGCTTCAGATCTTGGCACAAGGCCAGCAATTCCAAGAGAGAGGGTAAGTCGATTGCATCGGCCCGAGTGTTCAATTGGTACTTATTTTATTGACCCAGAAGGATGAAAGACAAAGTCAACCTCGGCGGAATTTGAGCTTAGAACGCAAAGTGGTGCTGTTAATATACTGACGCAATCGAAAAGAAGTTCGAATAATAAAAAGAGTTAAAGATATATGCAAATGTTCGATGTGAAGATAGAAATTACGGTGTAGGTTTCGTGGCTGGTGTTGATAATTGATATACATCAAATGAATTAACAAAATGAAAGGAACTTAGTTAACTCAACGTTATTTACGGATATTTGTCCTCATCTTGTTTGTTGTTAGCACAATGTTTCGGCTAATATACCCTCCAGGCTTAATCAGGTGTGTTGGGGAAATTTCAAACCTGGGTTCTCATTCCTAAGGTATTTTTCGATGTTATTATTATTATTACTATTGAGTGAGAGAGCAGTGCATGCCATCAAAGTGACACTGGGGTAAAATATACGAAGCCCAATTATTATTGTTGTTATTATTATTATTATTATTATTATTATTATTATTATTATTATTATTATTATTATTATTATTATTTTATTGATTTCGTTCGTAGAAGTGCGGCCATGCTGCCGCACTACCTAAATTTCCTTTTTCAGTTTTGTTTGCGATTTATGGTTGGAAGTTGGTCTATGATTGAGTTTGTAGCAGCTGATCTTTCCTTTGTGTATCCTTGAATGGTTATCGTCGTTAGGAGTTTATTTAATGTCTCTTTTTATGTTTCAGTAAAAGCCACTTTGATATTTCTGATTTCTTTAGGCAATTGAACAATAAAAGGATCTCTAAATATCACACTGGTGCAATTAAGTGCCTTTGCTCGTGATTTCGATGATGATATACTTGGAAGCCGACAATCTAACAATCCTGTATTAAAATTCTCTCTTATGCCGAAGTTTATAAGACGCTCCTCCAGGATTTTTCACACGTATATAATAGTATATTTATCTGTCTTCGGCGTTCAAGAAAGTAGAGACTTAGAACTTTCAAACGTCCCCAGTAATTAAGGCTTTTAACCTAAGTTACTTTACTGCTGAACGTTCACTGTAACCCTTCCGTTTCTTCTGTGAGACCACATTTGAGATGTGCTGGTAAGTGGTTTGCTAAAGGAGAAGATTTGTAAGTTTGTTATAATGTTAGTAATAAATGTATTATGAAAATAATGAATTACTGTTAGAAACGGATATGTAATATGTGTTATTATAAAGCATATCCATATTAGAATGGTGTTCTGCTTGAGAAATTGAGGTAAAGACCTCTAAATAGAATGTTCGGTGCAATTTCGATTATAATTGCACACTCTTCGAATGTGGAAGTCTAAAAGTTGAATGAAGTAAACGTAAAATTAGGAATAATGGTTTGGAGGAAGATATATATTTCCATGAAAATGATGGGCGTAAATTAGTTATACGTGAATAATATCATTATAGGAACATGAGTAATTTGCGGTAATAGTAGGGCTAACGTAATAAGTCGGATGTCAGTGGGATTAGATGTTAAAAATATGGGAGTAATATGTGAAAATGGGTTTAACAGAAAATTATTGCTCACATCCGTGAAGAAGTTGCAGATTCAGTTTCTTGGAATGAGCCCAGAGACGTGGTGAAAGGGTTAGAAGGTTCGTGACTTCAATGGTACCTTTCTTGGTTTTAGTTGTATCGGCAATTTCAAGACAATCAGAGGGGATAAATCAACCGCGGTACTAATTATTTATCGACCCCTAAAGAATGAAAGACAAAGTAGAAAATTTAGATCTAAACATTCAATCCAAATATTTTTAAAACTCAACCACCTAGCTGCCTTCGTTGCAACTTTAAAAAATCAATAATGCGGCATATTGTGGTAAATGATAGGGAAATATAAAAATATATGTGTGGAGTAAAAAAAGAAGCCTTTATAATTAAATGATAAAATCTGACTCGATGAGGGTTAAGAGAAAGAGTGGGATATGAAGAAAAGAAGTTATAAAGCGATTTTAGAATTAGCTATAAAAGTGTAGGGCAAAGGAAAAGTATGGAGAAAAATTGAAAGGAAAGTGAATGTATGTCAGAATGATATGTATGTATGTGCGTGTGTGTGTGTATGTATGTATGTGCGTGTGTGTGTGTGTATGTAAGTATGTATGTGTGTATGTATGTACGTACGTATGTATGTAAGTGTGTATGTATGTAAGTGTGTGTATGCGTGTGTGTATGTATGTATGTATGTATGTACGTATGTGTGTATGTTTGTACGTATGTATGTGTATATGTATGTATGTACGTACATACATCTCTATGTATGCACGTATGCATGAAAATATGTTTCTATGGATGTATGTATGTAAGCATGTATGTGTGTGTGTATGTATGTGTACACATACGTATGTATGCATGCATACCTGCATGTATGTATGCATATATGTGCGTATGCATGTATGTATATACATATATATCCCCCCCTCTCTGTATGTATATATATATTTAGAATATATAAAAGAAAAAAAATATGGAGAGTAGAACTGTTAAAGAATGCCACGACAATGCAATTTGGAACTAAAGAAGTGAAAATAAAAGTTCCATTCCATCTGATCTGCGAAAAATGGTGCTCGCTGCATTTCCGGTTTTTTGTTTTTTCGTTTTTGTTGATAAGCGCTTTTAACCAGAAATATAGAACTATAATGCAAATGTGTAAAGAAGTAAAGAACGGTGAAGCACACTGTCTCGGTTTGGGATTTGCTCTTGTTTTTATAGATTTATTTCTATCTTGCATTATTGTGGCTTACTTCAACACATTTATTCCATAAAGTATTCTATTCTAAAAGTGGACCAGCATATCATAATGGTGGATATAAATCTAAATTGAAAGACTGAGTAAAATAAGTATAAAATTAATCGTGAATAGGCAAAGGAAAACGAATGATAAAACGAATAATGGGACAAATGTTGCGTATTCCTAATACAGATTTGTCTCAAAAGTTAATATGCATCTAGACACAAACAACAAAGTATATAAATCCTTTCTATTATAGGTACAAGGCCTGAAATTTTAGGGGAGAGGGGGCCAGTCGATTAGATCGATTACAGTGCACAACTGGTACTTAATTTATTGACTCACGAAAGGATGAAAGGCAAAGTCGACCTCGGCGGAATTTGAACTCAGAGTGTAGAGACAGGTGAAACACCGCTTGGCATTTCGTCCAGTGTGCTAAAGATTCTGCTAGCACACACACGCACGCACACACACACACACATACACACACACACAGAGGGGTACATACACAAACCCCTTCACATATATATTGCATTAACCGGATACTTTTTACGAGAAAGCTCAATATACATTGTTGCACAGAATTTAAGAAAATGGAGCGAGAGTTTACATTTAATATGCAATTACATGCAAACATAAAATATACATATTGAGTAAATGAGGTCGAAAATCAAGTCCAATCCAAAGAAAAATAGAGATAAATGAATCTCTGGTGCAAGAAAAATTTTCGGGAGGAAAATATTCAAATTACCTATATGGAAGTCGGCAAAATGACAATCACGTGGTCCACTCACCAGTGATGTCTTTTGGCTGAATGGAACAAACTGAAACGGTTTCTGTTTTTGAGTGTTAAATTTTTGGTGTGGAGTGATCTGGCATAAGAATATATGTCAGGCATAAACAGAAGCATCGAAGCAATAACTTCTAAAATGCTTAGTAGAACCCAAATTAACTGCAACCGAGATGCTAAATTATATCTCACAATCAAATATTTATTGATATTGACATTATTAATAAAACTCTACGTCATCATATATAATAAATAATGAATGTAAATAGGAAAGTACAGGTGCTACGTAGCATTAATGAGATCACAGACAATCACACACACATACACACACACAATACACACACTAGGCAAATCTACGAAGAAAGGCATAAATAATTTTTATCTTAGTAATATTAAAAAGATGAACATATATATGTATGTATACATGCATACATATACATACATAAATATATACATATACACATATACATACGTACTCATATATATATATATATATATATATATATATATATATATATATATATATATATATATATATGCAGGTGTGGCTGTGTGGTAAAAAGCTTGCATCCCAACCACATGGTTTCGGTTCGGGTTCAGTCCCACTACGTGGCACTTTGGGTAAGCGTCTTCTACTGTAGCCACGGGCTGATCAAAACCTTGTGACTGGATTTGGTAGACGGACACTGAAAGAAGCCCGTCGTATATATATATATATATATATATATATATATATATATATATATATATTTGTGTCCCTTCAACATCGTTTGACAACCAGTGTTGGTGTATTTATGTCCCCGTAACTTACTACTTCGGCAAAAGAAACCGATAAAATAAGTACTAGGCTTACAACGACTAAGTGCTGAGGTCGATTTGTTCGACTAAAGGCGGTGCTCCAGCATGACTGCAGTCAAACTGACTGAAGCAAGTAAGATTTCGTTATGGAAATAGACGTCTGCAGAAATAAAAGTAGGAAGTGTAAAAGATGTGAGTGTATTCCCTGATCGATGTGTATAAGAAGTTATTGGTTGTGATTTGCCTATTCGGAATATCAAATGTTAAAAACATAATCGAACAACCTGACTTTGTGCGAAAGAAGATAAGCGTTCAAAATACTTTGCAGATGAGCTTTTGCGAATATAATTTTAAGACTTTATGTATACAATGTTAACAAGTCTTTTGCCGCATGTACACGGCTTGGAAAGGAAATCGTTTCCCATTTTAATTGCTGTATATAGTTTTCGTTTTCTCTTTCAATATACTTGTAACGTATTTTGACTCTTACTGTGGATATGAAGCGTGTGTTTATAATGCTTGCATCTAACTTTCAAAGAACTGGAGGTGATGCCCGGGCAGGAGAAGATTAGTTCCTACTCTTAATTGGTACACAATGATACGATCTTAGTGTGTATTATCTAATTAACAGTGATCAGAGTCAAATTGGCGATGCAGACGAATTTGAAGCCGTTGAACGTAGTTATAGCTAAATAAAGTTTAGAATCGGTGGAATTCACATGGTTTTATACGTAATTATGTGGGGTTGAATATGAAATATTAATACAGGACTTTCTTGCATTTTGTAGCTTTACAGTTATCGAGGGAGGTGTCTTATTCATTGGGTAAAACATATTTTCGCAACAGATTTTGTGACAGCTAAATTAATTCGTTTATTATTTCCAGTTAGATAAAATATCCAGTTATTCCTGGTTCTGGTCTTCTGTTGTGTGCTCGAAGAATTGAAATTTGAAAGTAATATCTATTTGGATTTCAGCTACGAGAGAATAAATAATTATTGAGTTAGATGATTGGAGAACATCAAAAACGTGCACGGAAGAGCGGTTCGTTTCTATAGTTTTCTCGCTTTGTTGATGCTTAAAGCAAAGACAATCCTGTTTATGGATGTTGCTTATAATATGAGGAAATTTATAAATTGGATAGGTATGTATGTATGTATGTAAATCTGTAGTATGTATGTATATATGTATGTATGTATGTGTGTGTGTGTATGTGTGTATGCATGTACGTACGTATGTATATATGTATGAAAGTTTGTACGTATGTGTGTACGTTTATGAATATCCATATATATATATATATATATATATATATATATATATATATATATATATACATATATATATATATATATATATATATATATATATATATATATATATATATATATATATATATATATATAGAGAGAGAGAGAGAGAGAGAGAGAGAGAGAGAGAGAGAGAGAGAGAGAGAGAAAGAGAGACAAAGTGTACGTACGCCGCTATATATATATATCAGCCCATTCTGTCTATCAGCCCCTTCACCCTTATTCGTTCATTCCACTCTTCGTCCTTTCGTTCCCCCTCGCTCATATTTCCTTGCCTTCTCTTCTTGCTCACTTTCCTCCCACTTTTTATTTCACTGTGTCCCTGTCATTTTTCTCGCCCCTCCTTAATTCTTTTGTCCCTATGCCTCTAACTCCGTCTCTTCTCTCCCACATAACCGGCGTTTGGCCAAGCCTGATCTTTCTTTCTTGGCCGCCGTCGTGCGTACAACACCGATATTCCTCCCTGTGCCTGTGAAATCTTGTATCCTTGCCGTAGGGTTTTATTTCCACACACGCAAGCTTAATTTAATTCCTCTTTAGTCGAAAGACATATGTTATGTCCTGGAAGTAATTACCCCCTCCTCCTCTTCCCTATATATAATATATAACTATGCATCGTGAATTCTTCGGGGAAGTTGATTAACTTTATACATATGTTTATATATTGTTTAATAACGGCACCATTATTCCTTATATATTTCTATTACCGTTAGGTTGAAGCTTCGACTTGTAATAAAAAGCTTGCTTCCCAGCCACATGGTTTAGGTTTCAGTCCCACTGCGTGGATTTGGTGATCATGCAAAAATGCCATTTTCATCAGGAGAAAATTAAGAACTGGATGTGATTCTCTTGAATAAAAAATTCCCAAGGCGGTGCCCCAGCATGACCGCAGTCTAATGACTGAAACAAGTAAAAGATAAAAAATAGTATCTAAAAGCTGGTGTCAACTTGGAAATTAGCATTTTAATAGAGTGATTAATTGTAAAAGAGGAGGGATTTGTCCAAAGGAAGTTTTACAGAGAAGAATTAACAGTTAGACCTTCTCCAGAACAAACTACATAATGCCAGATGACTCGATATAGATTCATAATATGTATGTATATATATATATATATATATATATATATATATATATATATATATATATATATATATATATATATATATATATATGGCCGGATAACTGAAGAGATGTTGGCGTGGGTTCCCACCCCGGCATCCGAAACTCGGAGTTTCATCATGGCTACCGAATAATTGTGACATATTTTTACAGATATATATATGTATGTATGTATGTATGTATGTATGTATGTATGTGTGTGTGTGTTTGTACTCTCCTTGCTAATATGTTGCACATTTTCCCTTGTTTCTCTTAAATCGTAATCTAAACATCACTTTGTAACTTCTTTTCATTCTATTTCACGCATTCTCATAACTAATTCCACAGACAGAGATCTCTTCTATCTCTTCTATCTCTTATATGACAATCTGTCATATAACATAGGTGAACGTTGAAATGACTTTGAATTACAACTACTGAAGTAGACATTCGTCAAACTCTACAACAATTCTTTATTTCACTATTTGATTTATAACTTCTAATGACCGATGCTACCAAATTTCATGTTTCCTTTACAATTTTGCAAAATTGCACATGCTAATACAATAGCAGTCGCGTATTACAATACATCTATTATTTTTATCCCCCCAGCGACACCACAAATCCAACATTTAGGTAAATGTTCTTTTAATAATTATTGATCTATATATAGACTACTTACAATAACAATCGTAAATTCAGGTAAAATTCTATTTATAGATTTCATTCCGATCTTCTTAAGAACAATATCATTAATTTTACTCAGTATAAAACCATTGAAACATAATATACCATCTAATAACTAGAAACGTATATCCCACTGACGGTCAATCGATATTTTGAAAACGCACTTAATTACAAATATTCAAGCAATGCACAATTACCATAATTATTTTGGTATATTGTCTTTCAGAATTCCTATCCCGTTGCACAACATCAATTTTTTCTCTCGTAACCTCAAATTTTTGTGGTATATATTCATATTAATTAGCGTCATACGCATTCACAATTGCACACAAACTTCTACATATATACGTAATGCGGGAAATATAATTTCCAAAAGAGTCAGAACAAGTCCTTTGTATGGACTCAGGTTTATCTACTGCTTTTACGTCTCTTATTCGACATAGATGGCTCTATTTTAAATGCATATATCATATTTTATAAGTTGTGCACTAAGAACTGCGATACGTTCCTTTAATTCTGTTTCCGTTTCGTATTTGCCCCTCGTGCACATCATATCAATTTTTTACTGCATAAATCTTATTACCAGATATAACGTATAATTATATTTTGAATTCCTTTGATTGTCTCTCAGATGTACATTAATATCTTTAATATATTAACAATAACATTAATTGTAATTGACAATTAAATCTTAAATCCTTCGAATGCATTATTTTCATAATTTAGACGTACACTTTCGGCAACATTTAATTTACTGTTCGTAACGTATCTTTCGGGCGAGAAAAGGTTGCTATAGAATTTTATGTGTCTGATGAAATCTTTATGATATGCAACCGCAATGAACTAGTTGACCTTACATTGTTCTTCGCATATTAATATATCACACATATTTAAATTTCGGAGGCGATTTATGCAATTATAGAGATGCAATTATAACACTATAAAGATTTAGCACGTGCGCCGTCAGGTAGCTAAACATCATAAAGGAAATTCTGATGCCAAGTCTTCTATATACGTAAAGTTTGGTATCGTTTTTCACTCGAAAATAATGGAACGAATTATCTTCAATTCAATAAGGACAATTCTATCTTGATATTCATGTATCAGTATATTTCTTAAATGTGTCTAGCGCAGGAATTGCTGTGTGGTAAGAAGTTTGCCTCTCAACCACAAGGTTCCGGCTTCAGTCACATTGCGGGATAACTTGGTTCAGTTTTCTACTATTGCCTGAGCCAACCAAAGCCTTATGAGTGTATTTAGTAGACGGAAACTGAAAGAAGCTTATTCATTTAAATTATACTTATATATATATATTTATATATATATATATATATATATATATATATATATATATATATATATATATATATATATATATATATATATGTATATATATATATATATATATATATATATATATATATATGTATGTATATGCATTTATATAAGTTTTACATAATTTTGTAACTGAAGTAAAACTTGAAAACGTTTTCTATCTCCCCTATTCCGTTCTGATATATATATTATTTTCTATCTCCTCTATTCCGTTCTGATATATTTTTATTTCTATCTCCCCTATTCCGTTCTGATGTATTATTTTTTTCTGGGTGTATTGCGTTACAATTTTAGGATAGAAATAAGAAAAAATAAAAGCTAAAACCTTTAATTTGTAACATAAACTGTAGTTTATTTTAAAAATATAATTGCTCAACTTTACGAGGATAATCGATAAAGGTAGTCTAAGTTAAAGAGTTTATTTTCCATTTTCAAAATTAGAAATTGCACTGAAATATTTACATCAAATGTGATTAAAACTTTCTCGTAGAAGACTGTCTGGAATGCTTGGAAACAGAGTCTCTCGGTACAGTTTTTCATGGGCATTATGGCCGTCCATTTCTAAAACACAAACATATCTTCTCATTATTCTGAAAATATTTTCTAAGAATAGAGTAAAGAAGAGCGATTTTATATCTCACGAAAATTAGAAAATGCATCAGAGACTTTGCGTCTGATAGGATATAGATTATCATTTAAAATTATATGATTTCAAATTAATAAATGTTTTATAGCTTAAATAGATGGTGAAGGCAAATATTACTAATTTTTAAATTTCAGTCTCATCGCAAAGGTATTCAATAGTAACATTGGATATATTAGAAACCATTCAACCGCTGGCTCTGAAGAATTTATTTCACTATAAATATCATAGAAATATTGTTTGGAAGCATGTTGCAGCGTTTAAATTCTTAGTCGATATATTTAGCTATATTTTACACACACACACACACACACACACACACACACACACACACACACACACACACACACACACACACACACACACACACACACACACACGCACACACACACACACAAAATCTATTTTATATAATTCTAACACTTTTTGTCATGAGCTTGAAACGTAGTGGATTTGTTTTGGGGACCCATTTGCAGATGTGTAACGAAAGAGTTTATCATTTCATAACATAACACCATAAAAAACATCAACAAAAGTCAAGAATCACAAAAAAAAACTGTCAAAATGAAAATATCTGATCGTTTCAGTTTCAAAATACGCTCTCGGTGCAAGTCGTGGGACAAATAATCAACAACATGGATATCCTTAGATATATTTTAAACGCAATACTTACAGCCTATAAACACATATATTTATATCCCCCCCACACACGCATTCGTTTTGCAAAACTCCTGATCCGAAACCATGCGTTGAAACACATGTTGCTGTGTTTCGAGATGGTCATTTTTTTTTGCAAAATGAATACACGCGCTATATATATACGGGGTAAAGCAAGAACGGGGTAAAGCAAGGCTGTGACCTTGCTGTTACATGCCTTTGAGACATCAGATGATGGAGTGTTTCTGCACAGTAGAAGTGACGGGAAACTGTTCAATCTCTCGCGTCTGCCTGCCAAGACCAAAATCAAAAGCGTCCTGATCCAGGAGATGCTCTTTGCTGATGATGCCGGTCTGGTATCACACACAGAAGAAGCCCTGCAAAGGCTCATCAACTGCTTTGAGCAAGCATGTAGTGACTTTGGCTTAGGTTTCAGCTTCAAGAAGACCAACATCATGAGTCAGGCTTCATCGGAATTCCAAGCATACATATTGGAGACTACAGAAGGTGGAGACGTTTACCTATCTTGGCTTTACCGTCACCTCCAACCTATCCCTTGATGCCGAGCTCAATATACGCATTGGCAAGGCAGCTGCTGTGATGGTCCAACTCTCCAAACGGGCATGGGACAACAATAAGCTGACCAAGGCAACAAAAATGAAGATTTACCAGGCATGTGTACTTAGCACTCTACTGTATTGCAACGAGTTCTTGACGCCATACACACGCCAAGAGCGTCGCCTAAATATCTTTCAACTGCACTGCCTCCGGAAAATCCTTGGCATCAATTGGCAGAATCGCGTCCCCAAGAAAGATGTCCTCAAGCAAGCAGGAATACCAAGCATGTTTGCACTCCTCACACAAAGACGTATGAGATGGCTTGGACATGTTAGTCGTATGGAAGATGGCAGAATCCCTAAGGACATACTCAACGGGTAGCTTGCTAGGGGCATTAGGTCTGTGGGAAGGCCGTTCTTACGACACAAAGATGTTTGCAAAAGGGACATGAAGGCCTGCGACATCAATATTAGCAACTGGGAAGCGGTTGCCAGCAACTGTGGAGATTGACGACGCACCATAGAAGAGGGGAACACAAAGGAGTGACAGAGGGAGAGAGGAGAATGGAAAGACAAGAAAAGAGGTCAACAAGAAACTATGACATTACAACCAGCCAGGTAAAGTCTTCGCTACATCTGCGGCCCCTGCCAGGCTGGAGCGTTTGTCCCGGATAGGGCTACACAGCCACAGCATTTGTTACTGTTCTTATTTTATTATTTTAACTCATGTCGCTTGTATCCTGAAATCTTTCGTCATATGTCTGTGACCTCTCCAGTGACACTTTTCGTTTTCGCGCGTGTTCTTGCTCCACTTACTCCATTCTAAGTGAAACAAGAACACACAAGAAAAGTGTCGCTGAAGTGGTCACAGACGTGTGACGAAACATTTCAGGACACGGGACATGAGTTAAAATAATAAAATAAAAACAGTAACAAACGAGTGAAAAACGACAAATATATATATATAGTGCCTGTATTTATTTGGCAAAAAAATAATTATCCCAAAATACAATATATATATATATATATATATATATATATATACACACACACAAGCACGCACACATTCACATGCACATATATACATACATATGTATGTACACACACACAAACAGACACACACATGCACATGTATACATGCATATATATGCATATATCTATCTATCATCTGTCTATCTATCTATCTATCTATCTATCGATCTATCTATCGATCTAACTACACACACACACACACATTCTATATATATCTGTGTGTTTGTGAATGTGAAATATGCATGCATTTTTTTATACACTCACTCGCTCATTTCCAGGTAAAATCGAATTATGTTAGACTCCATATATCACATATAATTCTTATATATTTTATTCCCAAAGTGATACATTTACAATGATTACTTGACATACGTTTAAAATCAAGGACATGCACACTCAGCTAAAATTCTCAGGAGAAATGTTGATGCTTAGTTTGTCATATA
>NC_142936.1:96427073-96429573 GCF_046866305.1 Octopus bimaculoides | reverse complement strand
CCATGACGCTAAGTTAGGTGGACGCAAACACAAACCAACACTGGTTGTCAAGCAGTGGGTGATAAAAAGAACCACAAACAGAAACACACACACACACACACACACACACACACACATACATATATACACACAGACACACTCACACACACAGACACACACACATATATATACATGTATATATATATTTATATTACATTTCTATTACGTATTTATATTACACATATTTATACATTCATATTACACTGTTACTGTTGTTTCTGAATGTGGCTCAAATGTTAATAACGTGATACTCATCTCTATAAATGATCATGTTCCTTTTTGTTGAAGAGCGTAGGCTCGAAACGTAAAATACTTTCTCATTTCCCGAGCGTTAAACTAAGACATCATTTGTTGTTTACATACATTTACGATTTTTGTTTTGTTTTGTTTGTTTTGTTTTTGTAAATTCCAATTGTGAGTGGATTTGGTAGACGGAAACTGAAAGAAGCCCGTCGTATATATGTATGTATATATGTATATATATATATATATATATATATATATATATGTGTGTGTGTGTGTGTGTATGTTTGTATGTCTGTGTTTGTCTCCCCAACGTCGCTTGACAACCGATGCTGTTGTGTTTACGTCCCCGTAACTTAGAGGTTCGGCAAAAACACCAATAGAATATGTCCTAGGGTTACAAAGAATAAGTCTTGGTGTCGATTTGTTCGACTAAAGGTGGTGCTCCAGCATGGCTGTAGTCAAATGACTGAAACAGCTAAAACAATAAAAGAATATATATATATAACATTGGAATTTTGACAGCTGTTGTTGTTATAGAACTTATATATACCCTAGGGAGAATACTAGAACCATTTTACTACTGATTAGGAAAGATATCTAATTTAGCGAAGTAATTCGCGAAAAAGATCTCTTTTGAATTATCCGGGCAAGCAAGAAAAAAAAAATCCTACAGAAGGATGAAAGATACTCAAAAATACATTTAAGTAGGACCTGCTTTGTTATATAATTTATATCCTACAGAGTGGCTTCCATCTAAATATACAACAGACATGTTATTACACAACTCATTTATAATTTTTGATTAAATGCACATAAAGAATAGATTGAATTATAAACTAATCACTTTTTATATTCTGACTTTATTTTCCCAATTTATGAATGTTGTACTAATATTTAATGTTCGTGCAAAGCAGGGAATTACGCAGAATATAGGATTCGACTAAACAGGTGTAAAGAAATATACATTTTCATAGGACTTTGAAGCCTTTTTTTTTCAAACTTTACAGTGGTAACCGCACCTAATTAAGAAACAAAAGATTTTCTTCCTCCTCTCTTTTCTTATTTTTCCCATCGTACTTCCTAAAATTGACATCTTGAAAGGTCATCTAGCCCTTGTGAGAGAATGTGTTTATTCACTAATATGTTGATATTTTACAATGAGAAGGGAAAGAGGCGGAAGAGAAAAGAACAAGAAAGACAAAAAATGTTTTGTAATGAAATTTCAATGGATTAACTACATCAGATTGAAAAGGAACCTTTCTCTCTTTCTCTCTCTCGCTTTCTCTATCTATCTATCTATCTATCTATCTATCTATCTATCTATCTATCTATCTATCTATCATCTGCTTTCCCCACACTTTACTCTCTTTTTCGTTTTTTTTTCTTGATTGTCCTGCTCTCGGGAGACATATATCTTTCTTCATTTTTTAATTATTTATTTATTTTATAATTGAAAAGAAACCTCTCTCTCTGTCTATTTTGCCCCTTATTGCTTTTCTCTCTCAGTTTCCCCCTCTTCCATCCCCCCAAAAACAAAAATAATTCCTCTTCTTCAAAACAAAACAAAATACATCCGATTCATATAAAGGAACAAGGAAACATTCTGCTTTCATCATTTTGATTTTATCTTCACGAGTTCGATAACCGAACGAAAGCCCTTATGAAGAATTATTCAAAATTCTAACTCCCTTCTTTCTCTTAATGTACAATATCTGTACACCACTTCAAACACTCTATGCATACATACACACATACGAATAGCCAGATTACTACCTCCCACTTTGAAGGGCATCCGTTTGCAATCCAGGAACAGGAAATATCGACCAAGTACTTGATGCACAAAAGGAATAGAGATGAGGGAAAAGCCGTAAAATGTGACACCGATGCAGACTTTGTAGAGTTCAGGCTGAATATATCACCCACATCATAAGCAGTTGTCCGAAAATGTCATCATGGTATTATCTACAGATGAGACATGACGTTGTAGCTAGGACACTCTATAATGAAATCCATTGGAAGGATTATCCAGAGGAAAAAGAAACCATAGCCACTCACAATGAAAAGGAATACTGGTGGAATGTACCAGTGAAGACCCCAATAAAATGTAAGCACAACAGACCTGATATAATGATTTGGGATAGAGAAGAGAAACGGTGGAGAGTTGTGGAAATTAATTGCACAGTAGATGTTACCATAAAGCTGAAGATCAGTGAAA
>NC_142936.1:96364573-96419573 GCF_046866305.1 Octopus bimaculoides | reverse complement strand
AATCACTGAATATTAGACATGGATATATATATATATATATATATATATATTATTTTGCTTAAAAGAATTCCAACACTGTCTGTTTTTTATGTTTTATTTATATTCCTGCAGAACTAATGTGGGGTATAGAATATGGAATATACAATATATAATATGATATACAATATACAATATAAAATAAAATAAAATAAAAATGGATGGCACCATGAAAGAAAGTATTGAATGTAGATGAAATATTGAGTGTTCAATATAAAGGATCAAATATATAAATATATAAATATAAATATATATATATATATATATAAAGGCGACTCGAGTTTCAGGGCTATTTCCCTTCGTCATGGCCGGTATGACAGACTTTAACAGACTGTAATAAGTTGGCTGGTTTTCTGTCTTTTATACCAATTCCTTTGGACGGCAGCAGTAGGTGTTTGGCTATTGTTAGAATTGATGTTAAATCTATTTTTAGAAATGATGATATTTTAATTTCTTGTTTTGTGTGGGTTGTAGGGATAAGATTTTTAAACCCCAGTAGGTGTTTGGCTGTTCTTAGAAATGATGCCAAATCTATTTATAGAAATGATGATATCTGAGAGGTTTTTTGTGTTTTTGTTACAGGGATAAGATTTTTAAACCCCAAGTAATCTTATCCCTGTAAGATTTTTAAACCCCAAAAATCTTATCCCTGTAACCAAAACACAAAAAACCTCTCAGATATCATCATTTCTATAAATAGATTTGGCATCATTTCTAAGAACAGCCAAACACCTACTGGAGTTTAAAAATCTTATCCCTACAACCCACACAAAACAAGAAATTAAAATATCATCATTTCTAAAAATAGATTTAACATCAATTCTAAAAAAAGCCAAACACCTACTGCTGCCGTCCAAAGGAATTGGTATAAAAGACAGAAAACCAGCCAACTTATTACAGTCTGTTAAAGTCTGTCATACCGGCCATGGCGAAGGGAAATAGCCATGAAACTCGAGTCGCCTTTATATATATATATTTATATTTATATATTTATATATTTGATCCTTTATATTGAACACTCAATATTTCATCTACATTCAATACTTTTTTTCATGGTGCCATCCATTTTTATTTTATTTTATTTTATATTGTATATTGTATATCATATTATATATTGTATATTCCATATTCTATACCCCACATTAGTTCTGCAGGAATATAAATAAAACATAAAAAAACAGACAGTGTTGGAACTCTTTTAAGCAAAATAATAAATTCCTCCATACACAATCATACAAAAACCCCCACCTTTTTTGTATTTATTTTTACTCGCATATATATATATATATATATATATATATATATATATATATATATATATATATATATATATATATATATATATATATACATATATATATATATATGTATATTACATGCGTATAAGAAGGGATGACCACTAAGTGGACATCCGATATGCTAGAAAGAGATCATCAACTATCTAACCACACAGAAAACACATGCATGCATAGACACACAAACAAGCACACTCACGCACACATGTATATAAAATATTATGTGCAGATTATGCTGCACTTTCCATTTCCACAGTACAATATAAATGTTTTCATGAAAATTCTTGTAATCCTCCAATAATATAAAAAGAGAAAGAGTTCTGTTCTCCATTCCTTATTGCAAACTTTAAGTGGATGAAAACCTTCAATGTGAATCAGTTGGTTCTTTTAGAACATTAAGTACGCATATGTTGCATTTAACTCTTCATTCTGGACAATTTCAAATATAGAACATTTTATCTCGACAGATCTTTTTTATTGTAGCACATCTGTCGCTTTTATAACGAATTACCTGTCTCCCATGAGGCGGCAGAAACACAGAAACATAATGTGGCAGTTTCTAGAAAATATGTGTGTATATATATATACATATATATATATATATGTATATATATATATATATATATATATATATATATATATATATATATATATATATATATATATATATATATATATATATATATATATATAATGTGTGTGTGTGTGAGCGTGTGTGTTTATACAAACACACATACACACATATATATATAGAGAGAGTAAGGTTTGCAGTTAAATATTTGCATTTATATATTTTAAACCCATACAACTATATACTATCGTTGATTGCTTTTCAAAAATCGTTTTATTCTGACGGTTTTCCTGTTGTTTTGTTTTTTACTTACCAGTTTGTAGTACTTAAGATTATTTGCGTATGTAATGGATTAAACTTTTTGTGTCAACTGGGTTCTCGTTCTTTCTCAAACCATAAATAAATTCGGTTTAGTTTAATAAGTAACTTGCACTTATATACATATCACAACATTTTGACGTGTAAGTTCCTATGGTTTCAATCATCTTGACAGAGACAATAATAGATTGATACGAAATCGCATACGTGGATATATGAATAACTGTATATATATATATTGATAGATAGATAAATTGATTGATAAATGAATAGCTATATACATACATATATATATATATATATATATATATGTATATATATATGTATATATATATATATATGTATGTATGTATGTGTGTGTGTGTGTGTGTATGTGTGTGTGTCGATAGATAGATAGATACCTTATATATGAATTATCTGTGAGTACATAGATACCCAAACACACAAACACACACACGCATAAATGTATATATTCTGTATTTGTATATAAACATACAAATATACAATATGTTTCTAAGTGTAATGTGTGTGTATGTGTGCGTGCGTGTGTATGCATGCGTGTGTATACGCACACACACACAGATATATAAGCGCACATATCTATATGTGTAAATTTGTGTACATATTAAAAGTGAAAAATTATAAAACAAGAAATACATTTATATTTATTATGAAATTTTAAATAATTCAGACGAAATAGCGAAAAAGTATTATATAAATGTGCTGTGCATTGATATTTGTAAATTTTATGATATTGAACTGAGTAAAATATGTAAAGTATATCACTTGGTGATATAAATGAAAATATAAAGAAACCTTCAATGTTTGGGACGAAGATACGAGTATTTTGTTTTACTTATAAATGTTAACTGGCAAATGAAAAGTTCTATATTTCTGATGATGATGAACACTCGATCAAATGTTTTACTTTATAGAGTAGGGCAGGTTTCTTTTTTTTTTTTTTACCGAGATGACATATTTTAAAGGTAAAGAATATCGTATCAATTGGAGTAATGATAATGATTGAGTGTAAACAATCGTTTCTACTCTATGCACAAGGCCCGAAATTTTGGGGGAGGGGACCAGTCGATTAGATCTACTCCAGTATGCAACTTGTACTTGATTTATCAACCCCGAAAGGATGACAGGCAAAGCCAAACTCGGCGGAATTTGAACTCAGAACGTAGACAGACGAAATACAGCTCAGCATTTCGCTCTGCGTGCTAATGTTTCTTATTTAACGTTTCTATGCTTTCTAGCGGTTAAAGCATTGAAATATATTTACTGGATCTTAAGTTACTTTTTACTTGTAAAATTATTTTACAGTTGTTTTAACAACAAACAAGATGGAGACAAAATCTTTGCGTTATCATTTTCGATGATGCCTTCGGATTTATGTTCGTACCACTTTTTTGCTCTGTCAAGACCATTATTATTATTAATATTATTATTGTGTGATAGAGCAGTGCATGCCATCAAAGTGACACTTGGGAAAAAATATACCAAGCCCAGTATACCCACCAAGACTACCCTTCTGATAAGGGTACACCAAGCACATGCATCACAACGATATTTGAATGACATAGTGATCTTATATCAAGATAAACAGCGCATGACCTTCCAGGTGGGGCCCGCTCAAAAACTCCTTGAATAAGGGTTGTTTAAGGATTATTATTATTATTATTATTATTATTATTATTATTATTATTATTATTATTATTATTATTATTATTATTATCATTATTATTACGTTCTTTTTTTCTTCTTTCTTCAAATTTTCTTCCATTTCTTGCCGAATGTTTTCCGTACACTTAGGGCAGAGAAGCTCATTGTATTCATTCCCAGTTTACACACGCAAAATCACTGGTAAAATATGTATTTAAAAGAAAATTAATAAATAAATTAATTCATGAAGAGATGTTGTTTTCACAGCAATAATACTCCTCTCAGTACATGAGTGGTTCCAGTTAACACGACTTAAAACAATTGGTTTTGGCTCACCCAACTAGCAACTACAGTTTCTTTTTTCCGAAATTTTATTCAATATCGTTCAGGTTTTTAGTTCCATTCTGAAAAACATCTTCTAAATGGTACCGGGAAGTGGGATCGAAATTGTAACTGTATGTTTGTCGATCATTCTTCTGAACTGAATGTGTAAACCTGCACCTTATGTGATTATAACTTTCATAGCGTTGCACGGATACGGCTGCAATATTAGCGTAATATATCATAAAGATCTATTTTCTTTTTGTATGGTTGATGACCTGACATTCAGTTAATTTCTGAGCATTGAAAGAATATGAATATCGCCTTTAATAAGATTTTAGAGCATGTTGATTATTTATAATGGCCGAGTTAATAAATGTAGAAGTAATGTTATACTAGTATATAGTTGTTAAAGATTCTCATTGATATTTCTCTGCTTGATTAGAACGTTAGAACATAACTAATCAGCGATGAAGCCGTTGAATTGTATCTGAGACACGAGAACATATGCTATATCACATTTCAATTTAATACTAATCCATCTTTAACAACACTCTTCTACATTGCTTGTGCGTATTTTATCGAATTTCAAAATAATGGAAGGCTACATATGATTCTGTACGGTTTACACAGCGGACCATGAAATCCAAAGACTGACCTAACCAGACCCATTATATTGCAAACAATGATAATACGTTAAATTCCTTTATAAGCAACTGAAGCACATCCTTTTGTTTAAATGTGTTAGTCAGAGAACAATGGAGAGTGGCTATAGCTTTCGCACCACCTAACACACTCTTAGAATTAATTGCTGATTTTAATCCAGTTAATATTGAGTTTGAAGTGCTGATGGTAAAGTATTGAGAATGTTGTATAGAAGCAAAGATGCAGAATCGTAAGTAAGACAAAATGCTTAATAACAATTGGGAAGATGAGATACATAGGAACGAAGTGCTATGAATACACAAGGCAAGTCAATAGATTTTCGATGAAATATTCATGATTTCGAAAGTATTTGGAGTTGAGGCGTAAATAGCTTTTGGTCCAAGAAATCGCTTGAATTCAAACTTTGTATAAAAAATTGAATTTAATTACAAGAATAGAACTTTCAATGCACCAAAATATGTGCTAATGTGTTTCTATTTACTTGGGTATATATATATATATATATATATATATATATATATATATATATATATATATATATATATTGAAAAAATGAGTAGAGATGCCTTTTTTGGGATAATGTTTATTTTAATAAAATGTTTAGTGACTTTGATATTAGTTTCGAGCATCAAATAGCTGCTTTCAAACGGAAAAATTTGTTTTACTGGTTGGAAAAATGTGTTTTACTGGATATATATATATATATATATATATATATATATATATATATATATATATATATATATATATATATGCGAGTAAAAATAAATACAAAAAAAGGTGGATTTTTTTGTATGATTGTGTATAGAGGAATATATTATTTTGCTTAAAAGAGTTCCAACACTGTCTGTTTTTTATGTTTTATTTATATTCCTGCAGAACTAATGTGGGGTATAGAATATGGAATATACAATATATAATATAATATACAATATATAATATAAAATAAAATAAAAATGGATGGCACCATGAAATAAAGTATTGAATGTAGATGAAATATTGAGTGTTCAATATAAAGGATCAAATATATAAATATATAAATATAAATATATATATATAAAGGCGACTCGAGTTTCAGGGCTATTTCCCTTCGTCATGGCCGGTATGACTGCGTGAGTATCTTTGTAACTGTTTATCTCCGTACCGTTACCCATCTAGTGTTGGTTTGTTTAGTTCTCCGTGAGGTAGTAGTTTGGCAATGGAGATAGAATGGAATTAATACTGAACTTAAAAACATAATCATGGCGCCATAGTCCCTTTGAGCTACTAAAGCCCTTACGGCTGTGCCCAATCATGGTGCCATAATCTGTTTGAGCTTCTAAAGTCCTTGTGGTTGTGTCCAATCATGAAGCTATAGTCTAAGCTTCTAATGCTTTTGTGACTGTGTCCAATCATGGCTCCATAGTCTGTTTGAGCTTCTAAGGCCCTTGTGGCTGTGCCCAATCATGGCCCCATAGTCTATTTGAGCTTATAAAAGCTTTGTGGATGTGCCCAATCATGGCGCTATAGCTTGAGCTTCTAAAGCCCTTTTCGTTGTGCCCAATCATGGCGGCATAGTCTATTTGAGCTTCTAAAGCCCTTGTGGCTGTGTCCAAGCATGGTGACATAGTCCAGTGATTGAAACAGGTAAACAAAATATAGATGATTCTAGTATCGTAAGTTTGATCCCTGCTCGGGGCGGAGTGCTATGTCCTTGAGCAAATTACTTTATGTGACCTTGCTCGTGTCTCCTCATATGCAAATAAGTAGCAGCCAAGAGCTGATGTCATCCGTTCTCCCGCTATCTAACAATCTGTTGAGTCAAATAGTGAGAGAATGACACTTTGTCTATTCCAACCACTCTATAATCACCTAAAACTACTATTCAACTCGCTTACCAGTGGCGTCTGTGGACGTTTATGTTCATGCATGTTGACAATTACTTGTGAGCGTTATTTTGTTTGAACAGCAATAAGAAAGATATTTGTATGGATAAACTAGTGTAGGAGAGAGGTAGTTAAGTCTTTTTGTTTACAATGCACATTGGATATTTCGAAATGTATACCTCTCAAATAATAAAATGAACTTACCAACTGCTATGATGTCTAAATATACTTGCTGTGTGTGTTACAATCTGTATTAGATTTCTGTACTAAATCTTATTTTAAATAACTACAGTATGTAGATTAACTATCTTGTATCATATAAATGAAAGAACAAACCATCGTTTACGTATAGCTCATCGCTAAATTTCTATAACTAATATCGGCTTTCTGTTGTCTGTTGAATAATGAAAGCCATATTTGCACAGCAAGAAATCTCTACTACATACAAGCGCACATTCACACATCGGAACGCCCATATATATATATATATATATATATATATATATATATATATATATATATATATATATATATATATATATATATATATATATATATATATATATATATATATATGTATGTATATATATATATGTATGTATATATATATATATATATATATATATATATATATATATATATATATATATATATATATATATATATATATATATATATATATATATATATATTAAGTTTCAGCTTAGAGCTGCGGCCATGCTGATGCACACACATATATATATATGTGCCGAAGCAATTGTGATTTTAATGAAGAACGTCGTTTAATCATGTTCTGCTATCTATCTATCTATCTATCTATCTATCTATCTATCAATCAAGCTGTCTGTCTGTATTTCTATCTGTCTGTCTGTCTGTCTGTCTGTCTGTCTCTCTCTCTCTCTCTCTCTGTATATATATATATATGTATACACACGACGAACCTCTTTCAGTTCACGCTTTCTAGATCCACTCTGGTCCGGATTTGTAGTAAAAGACATATACCTAAGATACCGCGCAGTGGGATTGAAACAGACATCTCAACCACATAACCTCGTTTGCACCTGCGTGTGTTGTGTCTGAGTGTGTGTGTGTGTGTATATATTTATGCATGTGTGTGTGAGCGTATGCTTTTGTGAGTACATTTGTGTGTGTGAGTGTGTGTATTTGTGTGTGTGTGTGTGTGTGTGTGTGTGTGTATTTGTGTAGAAATAAACATGCGTGTATGCATATTGTTTTAACTCTTTTCTCGCCGAAATGCATGCGTTTTTAACGTTCCTGTTATACGGCAAATTATTCTAAGACATGCCAGGTTCAAAGAGATATTTAAACTTGTATACACAAGACATTGTCGCGTAAACTTTAATACGTACTGATCATATAGGGCATATATGTACAGATGTTGCAACGATAACGTCTTGGTCAGGAACTCTATTATTGACACTAAAAACAAGTAACTTCAACTAGAAGTAGATTCAATCTCCGTCACTGAAAGGCATTCCTCACAGTTTATTAGTAGCTGCTCTCTCATCACATACAAAGAGTCGGAGTTAGAACATTAATGGAAAAAATCTTTTCTAAATTACTATCCTTCAAACTCAAATATCTGACTAGAAATTTGTAACGTACCGAGTAATTACATAGTGTAACATTATAACAGTATATATTAATTTCTGTTACGTTATACTCACTCCAATTATAATCTGCATTCAATAAATAGCTAATAGTCGTTTGCTATTTATTGAGTGCAGATTTATACATTTATCCTTTGTTATTATTCTACCTTACGGACATATCTAATTAATCATGGGAACCGATGCTTCTAATCAGGCATGTGTAAACAGAGTTTGCAAGTATCTATTACAACTACTTTAAGAATATTTGCTTCTTACGTACCATGAGTCATTCCAAGATACTTCACTTTTTAATCAGGCAATGCTTTGGCAGAATCACTCGAGCTACAAATACAACACTTCGCCGTATTGTCTACACTTTAAGTTCAAATCACTTCAAGTCAGAATTGCATTCACACACACACACATTCATATATATATTTAAAATTTGAGAGACTAATTGTTTTAGAATGGTAGTTTCACTGTCAATTCGAATGGCCAGTTTGGCTAATAAAAATGGCTCTTACAATATTAAAAGCATTGCATATATACATGTAGAAAAGTTATTTCAGAAATAACTTCGAGATTAAAAAATTCAGAACAAATTTAAACCATAACAATTAAAATAATCATTACAACAATTATAGTACGTAAGAAATAAATAAAGACAGAGGGAGTAATCAAACAAGTTATTAGATATTAAGTGAAAATCCACACATATTCAGAATTCCACTTTGTCATATGCCACGGGTTGTATATGTAAACACACGCACACACACACACACATTTATGTTTAATAAATTGATAAATAATACGTAAACAATGAAATATAAAGAAAATAATTCGTATTAAATCAGTTAAAATTGATGATTATAAATATACAACGCATACATATATGTGTATACTTTATTTGTATGCATATGTATACACACATACACATATTTACTCTTTATCTATTCATACATGTATATATGAATAGGTGCGTGTGCATGTAGCCGTGTATGTATGTATATATGTAAGCATGTATGTAACTATTTCTCACGTACATACTTATGCATTTATATATGTACTAGTCTTGAAGCTGCCCTTCGGGCGGCATTCGTTCTGGCTCCTGTGGAGGTCACCTTTGAGGCCTTCGGCCCTCTAGTCTTGTTTAACGTAATGGACTCGGATATATTCACTGTATATGTAACTCCTGGTATTAATGAGCCGATACCCCATTCCAAACTCTCTGCCAAGACATAAGTTTCATAAACTACAAAATATAAATATCCACACTACCACACTTGAAACATACCTGTTATAATTATTTATCTCGATTTATCTCGAAACAAAACTAATTTTACTCCTTACCCACGAAACACTTCAATTCAATCCAAAGTGAAGGATTCACGAGGAGATAGTTGTAAGAATATAAACACTGAAACGTGCTCTTTGGATAACAGTTGCATGAGTAAACGTATTGTGTATCAGTAGTATTGTGACGTAGAAGAAAACACAATTCATTATAAACAGAAAACATTTAACCATCATAAGGGAAATACCACGGCACACTCAAAGCAGGCATGAAAAAGGTAAGATATGGACGGGCATATCGAAATCACATAAGCTACATTAAATAAGGCTTCATATATTTGATAAATTATCAATAAGTTCGATATACCAATAATCAACAAGAACACATATCTCAAATTTCCTGCAGTATAAAAGTTTTGAGACAGAGTACCAGACATTCTAATCATCAAATGACAACGTAGCATCGTGTAGGCTGCAGTAGCATCTAGGATAATTGTCAGCTTAAGATTGCTGAGTCCTAATTCATGCAGAATTACTTAGAAAAAAAGGATTGATTCTAATTACTACCATTGTGTGTTTCTATATACATACATACATACATACATACATACATACATACAAAGTTACTGCATGAAGCAACTTCATTGCTCGGATTTTCTGGATTTCAGCCGCATGGACACTGCATTACATTTCTCTGTATTGGATTACTACATAGTCTGATAGCCGAATCCGTTGGAGGAGCTTTCTGTCATAATCACACGATTCTCTGAATACATATCTTATACTCTAATAGTATATATAATATATAACAATCGTCTCTTGGTCAAATTCAACCATTTTCACACATGCTGTGTCTATCAGCGGCTAGTATTAATTTAGTTGTTAGTTTCATAGTAATGTTCAGCAGAACATTAACGATTTCTCTGCTAATATACTAACACTTGTACCCAATTAACCAACACTCCGTGATGCGAAAGGAGTTACGAAGGAAGCTTTCCCTTTTATTTCCTTAGCAATCGCTATGTAGTAATACATATCCTTTCTACGTTAACCCCATGCAGCGTTAGTAAATACAATCTACACGCTACTCATTATTAAATTGGTTAACATACTTTTCCAGTCGGTTCATAAACGAAGTACAAACAGATACAAATACACCATTACCACACAGAAACAGAGAGAGCGACATACAGACATACGAAGACGTAAGCAGCGCTAGATTCATGAAAATATAGATATAATTAATTCATTTATGTCCTCGAGTGTATGCGTGTTAGTACGAACGTATGAATACACTAGCATTTCTCTAAAAATAAGGTAAGATTTCAAATACAGAGTAGACAACAGAGGAAATCCAATTATTATTTCTCCGAATATACTCTGTCTGTCGGCCTGTGTGTCTGTCTGTCTGTCTGTCTCTTTCTCTCTCTCTCTCTCCCGATATATATATATATATATACATACACATACATACATACAGATGTATATGCACACATATTTATATATGTACATCTGTGTGTGTGTGTGTGTACACTCATTGTACTTTGCAGAACTAAAAACATTTCTTGCTATCTATTTCTTGTCTTTGAAAAACAACAGATTTTAAGACTTGTATTGCAGCTCTACTTTTCTCTTTTCTATCTTCCATTCCATCATATTTTTATCGACTTCCATCAGCCTGTTTGTCTCTCTGTTTTTCTATCTATCTGTCTATCACTCTATCTCTATACACTTTCTCACCCAAACACACGCAAATATAGTGTGTGTTTGTGCCTCTCCGTCTCTATTTCATTTTTGTCTTCTCTCTTGTACTCGCTGCTTATGCATGTATGTATGTAATTATTCATTTTATTTCAAGATCTCTTGCCAATATAGAAAGAACCGGTTTCTCACCTAGATCCAAGGCTCCTTCATTGGAATTTCAACATCAACAACAGGGCGTTTTTGTATGTATGTATGTATGTATGTATGTATGTATGTATGTATGTATGTATGTATGTATGTATGTGCAGATTTGTATGTTTTATGTATGTATTCTCATGCATATAGTTGCATATCTAGACATGCTCATATATATTTAAATGATAAACTTTAGGAAAGTTTTACAGATTTCTACAGTTCCAGTGATGGATTGGTAGTCTTCGAATTAGCTTTCTTCTTTCTCGTTTTGAGAAGCCTAATTTCTCAAGGTTGGTATTTAGTCAGTGTGTTTTATTTTTCGTTGATCTTCGAAAAATAAAACACTTATGATGAACTATTGAGAAATCTACAATTATTCTATCTAGATTACAAGTTCAGGTTTATATCTGTAATTATTAGGGCACTGGTATATGTAAAACACTGACTAAATGCCAACCTTGAGAAATTAGGCTTCTCAAAACCAGAAAGAAGAAAGCTAATTCGACGACTACCAATCCATCACTGTATATATATATATATATATATATATATATACATATATATACAATGAGAGAGAGAGAGAGAGAGAGAGAGAGAGAGAGAGAGAGAGAGAGAGAGAAGAAGCACATATGCATGCATATGTGCGTGTGTTTGTCTATTTTGGTGCCGACGTATGTGTTATGTGTGTATATGTGTAGAGATTATTGAGTAATTTGTCGTAAGCCTTAATCATATCTTACAGTGTTTACTCCAAATCAATGCTGGGGCCATAAGCCCACAAGAAAACATGAAATAGCGAGACATTTTTTAAACTGTAATTCTTTCATATTTACTTACATGACACAAAGTATTTTAACCAGATCCTTCCACAGGATGAAAGTTGTTTATATAAACAGTATGACTGACATGGAAATAGCTTACTTCTGAATGAAATGAGGCTAAAATTACACTGAAACCATGTCGAAATGACAGTTTTGAAAATGCTAAGATTCCACGTTGTGTCTACATTGTATTAACATCAAAACTAATCAAGAGTAAATCTGTTAAAATCTGGAATTGTCGTACCCGAGGTCGGGGTTTGAAAATATTTGTTAAATTTCATTCTGTACAAGCAAACATTGTGAAATTAATTCCATTAATCAAGTATCAGCGAACAAGAACAAAACATGTGATTGCTGTTTAAGAAAGCAATAGACAACACGTTATAATGTACCTGCTACCAAAGAAGAACATCTAGACAGAAAAAATATCTAGGAACACTTCCCAGTTATAATTATCAGGGATAAGGGAGAAATGTTCTGTACATTGATAGACAGTTTGATCTCTGACCAAAATAATGCTAGAGCGGATGTCGAGAAATGTCGAAGTGAAAAGAACTGATATAATTAGTATGGACATTTAAAAGTTTCAATCTGGATAATAATAGCTGTAATAAAGAACATGTTCAAAACATAGGTACCAATAGAGGAAATCGCATCTACCACCAAAACAATAATTATGACTTCTACTAAAGTGTACAAAGTGACTGATGACAAATTCTCTCTATGAACAAGGAAGCATTAGAAAACACGAATATTGATCCGTTGTCATCTAATCTCTCAAATAAAATAAATGCTGACTACAAAGCGTTTTAAAGAGGCAGAGAATGAAGGGCTCGGCAAAGAGTAAGCGGTGCGAAACAAAGGAAACTTGTGGTCTACACACTCGTCGACCTTGAAGTGATAATGCGTAAAGTGGAATGGCAGGGTTTGAACTTGGAGTGTATAGAGGCTAAGTATCACATCTTATTTTATATGGAGCTCTAACAACTCCGCCAAATCGCTGGCTTTCTATTAAGTGTTTTCTGTCTAATATAAGAGAAAACACGAGACGCTGATTAAATACTGGCAAGTTTATAGTCGTAACCAAAGACATAATTAAATATAGTTTTCATAAATTATATCATAATTGATAGTAAATGTTTAACAAGTTTTAATCAAGTTTCGAAATATGATTATTTCATGTCTGTTTTAATATTTGCTATCGTAATGATATTTAGAATTTTATTTTGACCAACGTTTTAGTGTATTAAACACAACTAATCAATTTTAGAAATTTCTATGAATTTTGAAGTCAATTTTGAAATGTTTCTTATTTTAAAATGTTTGACAGAAGCACATGTTGAGACAACTTCATGTTATTTGCTTTCTGTTCAATTTTCAAATGAAAACTATAGTTAGAAATTAAAAAAAACAACAATAAAGTAGCAATAAACGAATATAAAATTGTTATACGAATCATTAAATTATATTTCTCAGTTGTTTAAGCTGCACAAAAGTTTTCCATTAATTATCGAATTATCACATGCAGAAAACTACATTCATATGCTCATATGTACACATTGCCTCCTACACACACGCGCACACAACGACAATACAATGCAACATATATATATATATATATATATATATATGTATGTATAGTGTGCTTGTATGTATGTATGTACACGCACATATATCTTGAGTACATCTTTTTATTCCATTTGAGGAAAATATTTGTGAAAGCTCTCACAGAAACACAAAAGCAAGTGCCTGACATTTCGCACAATAAAAAAGCTCAGGGTTTTTATTTTTTTATTTTTCTCCCTTTCATCTGTCAATAATTGTGAGAGAGAAAAAAGAGAAAGAAAATAGGTTACATTGACAGTTTAAGAATGATAAAATTAATGAACATTTTAATCATTTCTGAAATAACGCCGATTTTTAAAATCCACGACACATATTTAGAGCGAAAAAGAAGCGAGATAGTTATGAAAAACGTCAACCACATTTGTCGCTTTCCTGTAGGAACATGGATAAATTTTTGGAGACAGATGAGGAAGCATAAATATTTAGGATAGATACGATTACTGCATTATGCTTTACGAACTTGAAAACATGAAACACAAATCAGGAGATCATGTTGTAATGCTGTATTGCAACAGGGATAAGTGAAGAAGGCTAATGAAGATTGTCAGTCATACAACTGCTACGGGAAGACTGCTGCAACACTATAACTCTGCTGGACCAGCTCTAGTATAAGGGTCATCAAAATATGGTTCTGCTGGACCAGCTCTGGTATAAGGGTCATCAAAATATGGTTCTGCTGGACCAGCTCTGGTATAAGGGTCATCAAAATATGGTTCTGCTGGACCAGCTCTGGTATAAGGGTCATCAAAATATGGTTCTGCTGGACCAGCTCTGGTATAAGGGTCATCAAAATATGGTTCTGCTGGACCAGCTCTGGTATAAGGGTCATCAAAATATGGTTCTGCTGGACCAGCTCTGGTATAAGGGTCATCAAAATATGGTTCTGCTGGACCAGCTCTGGTATAAGGGCCATCAAAATATGGTTCTGCTGAACCAGCTCTGGTATAAGGGTCATCAAAATATGGTTCTGCTGGACCAGCTCTGGTATAAGGGTCATCAAAATATGGTTCTGCTGGACCAGCTCTGGTATAAGGGTCATCAAAATATGGTTCTGCTGGACCAGCTCTGGTATAAGGGTCATCAAAATATGGTTCTGCTGGACCAGCTCTGGTATAAGGGTCATCAAAATATGGTTCTGCTGGACCAGCTCTGGTATAAGGGTCATCAAAATATGGTTCTGCTGGACCAGCTCTGGTATAACTCTGCTGGGACAATACACAACGACAGAAGCATTGCAAATGCGCCGCCTTTTATCTTTTACTTGTTTTAGTCATGAGACTGCGGCCATGCCGAACTGGAGCAACGTCTTGTTTTTTGTAACCTGGTACGTACTCTATAAGTTACTTTCGCTGAACTGCTAAGTTACTGGGACGTGAATACACACACACACATTCACACACACACCCACACACACACACATACACACACACATATATATATACGCACACATATATATATACGCACACACAAATAAAAGTTACATACCTCATTAAGGGATGATAAAATCCAATGAAAATGCTTCTTAGTTACCTATTCAAAAAGTGTTGAACATTATAATTAATATTCAACTGTAAGGTAACTAGATAAACTGTGGTTTATATATATTTTAAGAAGATAAGAAAATAGAGAGATAATTAATAATTATTCATTAATTAAAAATTATACATCATCTCTGACAGTTGTTTCGATTGCAGATCTTTAGAAATTAATTACCATAATTAAAACCATTCAAAAGTCATATCTCATCAGAGTTGGCTAAATATATACAATTAGGTGTTCATATTCCTGCTTGTTGAGTATACAGCTCCAAACCGTTAACTGATAAAATTTATATATACAGAACATGGTATAAACCTTACAAAGGGGAGGAAGGGAGTATATTTATTGGAGTTATAATACAAGTAAGAATAGAACAATATATCCTTCTACGGTGTTAAATAAAAGAAAATGCGGAAGGAGGTATATGAGTATAATTGCAATATATTACAATGTATTATGCACCAATACTAATGCTATAGATAAGAAGTGTGTAAATTAGTATTAGGAAACTGATAAGGGAATAAAACAAAAATAAAAAATAAAAAAATAAAAATAAAGTACAAATTAAATTACCAATAAGGGGGAAATCCAGAAAATAGCTTATAATTAAAGATTAAATGTGCATGCAATCAAAATAATGACAATAGTTAAAAGTGGATTCTTTTGGGTCTATGCAATATAATTAAATACTATAGAGGTGAAAATGCAAAAAGCTTAAAATAAAATGAAATAACTTAATAACATAAGATATAGTATGTTATTGCGTAGTCAAGTAATAGCATTTTTTAAATCTCATTCATTAATTTCAATATTTTTTTTTGGTTTGGTTCCAGTAATTTATTAGTTTATTACCTCCCCTTGTCTATCAATTTTTATTTGTCTATCCATATACATGTGTTTCATACCTACATTATAGTTTAGACTAAAGTATATATTTGTTACCCGCGTCCACTGGCTCTATATTGATTTATTAATATAGGAGATAACAATATATTAATATATTTATATTGTATCTTTCTTGAATTATCCTCTGGCTAAATGTTTAAGTATTGATATATTTCTTAAACTAACTCTTTTTGAATTTTCTTTCTCTCTTAACCCATTAAATCCGATAGTACTTAAAATTCTGAATATTACTTTAAAATTTTTACAAATGATTGAAAATAGGTTAAAATGAAAAAAAGTAATTATTAAAACTCTACTTTAAGTAGAAATAGAAATACTCGGTGTCCTATAAATAGGACACTGGGGCAATGTGATATAGCTTATTTAATGTTCTAATTTACTATCCTTTTTATAGGACAGTAAGACTTAAAGGGTTAATAATAATAATTTTATTTACAGTGTTTTCTCTACGTAAGTAAATCCACCAAACCCATTACTTCTTTATTTATGCTAATAGCTTACTATGCCTTAATTTTTCATTTTGCTGCATAGACCATAACTTTGGCTATATTTTTAATTTATCGATAAGCTTATATAATTCTATAGCCCAGCTCTATCTAATTACTAGTCCATTGTACACGATATTCCCAGTTTCCGCTATATAATAAATTCCTGCTGCCGGTTTTGAAGAAATCCTATTTAAATTATTTTAAAGATAAGTTTTAATTAAAACCTGGTATATTGACCCCGCTTTATGCCCTTATTCTTATAAGCAGGGATATACTCCCTTCTTATTTATTTATGGTTTTAACCTGAAGTATTATCTTTTTCCACCATATATATTTCCGGTATTTTCTCTGGAACGCTGAAAAGTTTAATATTCTGACTAATAGTCTTTTATTTGTCTTTACTTGTCTAACTCAATATTACTCTCATGGGTGACAGACTCTAATAAAGTAAGTTTATTTTATTTTACTTTTATGTTTTGTTTTTATTATTAAAATATTCTATTTTTTCTGCTTGCCCATTGTTATATAGTATCTGATTCTATCTTTATTAAACACTTTTGAATTCAATAAACTTTCAAGCATAACTATGTATATAATATTAAAAAAAAAAAAAAAAAAATAATAATAATAGCAATAATAATAATAATAATAATAATAATAATAATAATAATAATAATGGGAATTTGAACTCAAGAAATGCGGAATAATCTACCTAAAATGAGGCAAGGTACAGTCCCTAGCAGAGGTAGAATTACTGAATAGGGATTTGATTAAACAAATTGAAATGGAAGGATACAAAATACCTTGGTTTACTAGAGCTCAACGAAATAATGGAAAAGGAAATGAAAGAACAACTGAGGATGGAGTATTTCCTAAGACTGAGGTCGGTGCTGCGCTCAAAATTGACTGGATGGAATAAAATCCAAGCGGTTAACATGTGGGCGATAGCATCACTTTGGTATGTAGTAGGAATTATAAAATAGCAAAAGAGAGAGGTGAAAAAATGGATACCAAGACCAAAAGAATGTTGAGAATACACGGAGCCTTCCACCCTAAGAGTGACACCGACAGGCTGTACTTGTCCAGAAGAAAGAATGGGGAGGTTTGATCAGATGCCAGGACTGTATCGATACAGAGGAAAACAGCCTAGGGTAGTATATTAAAAAATGCCGTGGAGCCATTGTTGAAACGCAGAAAGAAGACAGGCCTCATCAGGACTGAAAATTGTGTAACCAAAGAAAATGTGCCGTCAGTTTGCAAGAGATGTGGAAGTCAAGACAGATACAGAAGACCGGTAATTATTCTTTTATCGACGTCGAGGCAGTAAAATGATGAAATTCATAGGTGGATCGGCGGCATTTGAACAGCGAAAGTAGACATTTGAAACAAACGCTGTGAAGAAGTCTAACCAACGTTGTGACGTTATTTATCTGAAGAAATATATTTCAAAGTTTTGAGCCGCTATGATTGATCACTGTTTCTAGTGAAATTAACAGACACATCTCCCTGAAATAAATCCCTACCGTTTCACAAAAGAATCCAGCATTATACAGTCCAAGCCATGCTGTATCTGGAAAATGAAAGCCAGCACAGTTGCCACTGGAACGTTTTCGATCAATATTTCAGTTCAAAGGAAAATGGTAAGGGATTATAGAATACGGTAAAAATAATTTGTAAAACAAGTAAAAAAAAACCCCTCCTAAATGTATATATTAAGAAAAGCGAATAAAATTCTGCTGCTCGCCATTAGTATCCGTGTCATCTAAATTACTTTCTTCTAGGGACTACAACAGAAATGTTAATAACCTCCGCAGCTCATGTCTAGTAATTTTCTATACGATACCAAATCACATTGCTTTACTTTTTTTTTGTTAGTTCCTGTTCACTTTATCTATTTTCATTTCTTTTGTTTGTGCGTTCCTTTCGTTGTTTCTTTCATTCTCTCTTTCTTTCTCTGTCTCTCTGTTATACATACACATAATACACACACACATATCCATATGTATATATATATATAATATATATATGTATATATATATATATATATATATATATATATATATATATATATATATATATATATATATATATATATATATATATATATATATGCAGATATATATATAAATATGTGTGTGTGTGCGCGCTCATGTCGTGTGTCTCAGTCCTTCCCTCTCAACGCTTCCTGAAATTTTTATTCCTATCTGAATGCAGTCATATATTCTTCTTTTTTTTCTCTTTATGTTATTTGGAAGAGAAACAAAACGATAAAGCTATGTTGTTCGTAGGTTTTACACTCGTGAAAAGCTTCTGTTTCTCTCAAGTATTCTGTTTCTCGACAGTTACTTCTCTTTTTTTGTTAATTTTACTTTGGCAGTGACTCTCCTTTGTCGTTCTTTTGCTATGCATCTTGTTATTTCAAGGAATAAAATCAGTTCTCATGTGACTAGTCAAACAATAAACGTAATCAACCATTACGTCACTGACTGCAGTATCCGAGGAAGTTAAATCGATTACAAGTGGTGAGATCTTAAAAGCGAAAGTGAAAGTAGTTACAGAAAAAAAATCAAAGTTCTTATTTCACCAAGACACATCTAGCATAAAACTATGGAAATAGCAAGAAGTTATGCTGCAGCACCAGAGAAAGCAAACTAAATTCATAGCTGAAACGAGTCGGGGAGAAAAAACATAAATAAATTTTAAAGACTGATATAATTATATATATATATATATATATATATATATATATATATATATATATATATATATATATATATATATATATATATATATATATATATATATATATATATATATATATATATATATATATATATATATATATATGTATATACATACACACAATGTTTCTCATACAAGTATATGCAAAGGATTGAATTAATCCAATACCTAACGAACTAAAAGCCATGTTTGCCTCCCTAAGTTAGCACTCAACAACAATTTCAAAATATATCCCGTAATATTTTCGTTCTTATTAAAGAATACATCCTCTGAGTAAAACCCTTAAATTATCTTTTATTATTTGTTGTAGTTGTTGTAATCGCTACGTTTCCTTTCATTTAATATCAGTTTTTAAAAAAATAAATGTTGTTGTATCACTGATATCTTTCTCAAATATACAACTGGTATTCATATAATCATTGTGTTACTATTTATTATATTTATATTCATTTCTGCTGCTTTTTCTTGAGTTTGATTAACATTATTAACGTTATGTAATTTCAACTTTCTTCCTTTGATACCATATGTTGTAGTCAGCTTTGAAAGTCTGAATTCCTGCCACGCAAACATAAAATCAGGTCACACAGAGCTGTATTTTATAAATTGGACCCTTTATTCACAATTACGGGATCTTCAGCTAACGCAAAATAAAAGAATATTTTCATTTCCTCTTTATTGATTTTAACAATCAATTCCCAAATAGTTTTGTTCCTGGCAAACTTGTACTGTTCTCTGTATCGTTAAATTCATAGACAATTTCTATGAGTTGAACAGAGTTGATTCGACTCAAATCAATTAAACCAGCGGTGAGTTCATCTATTCTGTAAATGAATTGGTAGCATAAGTCAAATACAGCGTATTCAAATGGAAATCGAAAAGTGGATACTAGAATAATTTGATCGAATTCTTCTTCGCTTACAGCGTTTACCACAACAGATATATATTAATGATTTCAACATTTCTTTAAGCATAAAAAACAAGGACAAAAGAGAAACTTAAAGTGACCAGTTTTTGTCTTAAGAAATTCTACATTTATTCCGTTCATTTTATAATTGCATTTACGCTGAATTTCCTTGGTATAATATATAATGTATTTTACTCCTAACTTTCAATTACATGTAATTAAAAGATATGTTCACGTTGAATTATGGTATAATCTATTTCGCATGTTGCATGAAATCAATTGACAGATCACTCATACTTTGGTAGCATTTTGGAAGTTGAATTCTGTCTATTATTTTGATGCTTTGAATGAAAATACCACTAAATTATCATCGCTGTTGATTTTTGGTGACCAAGAAAATTAATTGATTAAGCTCAGTCGTTAAATGTACCCATTTACTCGCAAATTATACATGTTTGCTATCTTCTCGTCTTGCAGTTACGCTCATTAACTACGTATACTACGTGTTGATACTTTACTGATATAGTTAAAGTGTTGCATTAGTAAAAAAATAAAAAAAAACATTTGTAATGTTTTTTGTGACTTGAGTTGATCGCCTAATGAATTAATTTTATTTTCACTAAGATATTTCACAAAAATCATTGGACAGTGAAGAGAAACAGTAGAGATCGATGACTGTGTGAACATAGATGTATTCCTTTCACGTGTGTGCCTGTGTGTTTGTTTATGTGTGTGGAATCATAAGTGTGTTCTTGTTTCCATGAATTTCCCGATCATTTACTTTAAAATATGTAAAACATAGATAGGTTTTAATTTTGTTAAAATCGTGTAAATTTGGCACTCAATGACAGACATATTGACAGATTTAAACTAGTAGTTTTCTCCATGAGAAAACAAGATTTCTTGAACACTAATTTATTTCGAAAGAGATGATATTAATTGAAACTCTATTTTTTAAATGTAAGATGCACTGTTACAAGATTAGACTTATTATTTAAATTAAGCAATTATTCAATAATGAGAACATACTTCCTTAGTATTTAGATAAAGTTTAGTGTGGCACTTATTTTCAGAATGACACAATGACTTTGTGAATAGAAGTGCAATATCTCAAAATATCAAACGAACATCAAAACATTTATATAGATAAAATTTGCAGTTTAGTTATATATCTTCGTGATAAGGTAACTACTTAAAACTTTGTCAAGGATCTTAGATCATTGAATAAAAAACTGCAAAGATTGAAATAAATATATAAAAATCTTCAATGAAATGAAATGTCTTAATAAGAATTGAAAGGTGCTAAAGTAAATGTGAATTAGCCATTTTTGCGCTGTCCTAAGCCAACCAGAAATAGAATTAATCGAAATAGTGTTATATCTGTCTGTATTTGCTGCAGAAGCCCTCACAAAGGGATACAATATTATGAGCAGGCAATTTCAAGACGCCAAAATTAGAATATTATTATGTTCGAATATAATACAGCACCTAAACTCATATATCGTTGTCATACACACACGCGCGCATATATATATATATATATATATATATATATATATATATATATATATATATATATATATATATATATATATATATATATGGGGGGGTGTATGTTTGTGTATTTTTGTGTATGTGTGTATGCAAGAGAACCAACAAAGAATGAGAGGATTTGGAGAGTCAGATTTATCAAATAAACTATTGACTGTTAGTTTCAAAAGGTAACTTTAACTATTAATAATTGCTTTCTTGAAATGTTCGGAAAACACGAAAATGATAAATTTATGAGAAAGTGTAATGTTGATCATAAGAAGGAAGATAGAGCATCTAAAGAAATAAGACTTATAGAAAAGTTTCCACAAAAGTGAAATTCATGGATATATATATATATATATATATATATATATATATATATATATATTGAGAGAGAGAGAGAGAGAGAGAGAGAGAGAGAGAGAGAGCGAGAGAGAGAGAGAGAGAGCGAGAGAGAGTGAGAGAGAGAGTGAGAGAGAGAGAGACTGAGAGAGAGAGTGGAGAGATAGATAGACAGGTAGGTAGGTATGCTTGTATGTATGCGATTTTAAACATATATATAAATGTATACTCACACACGCACACACACACACACACACACACACACACACACACACACACATATATATATATCTTGATATATGATTATATAAATATACAAACATAAAAATCACACAAACAGGTATATATGTTTCACACACAAGCGCGCACACACATACACACACACATATGCATATGTTCATATGTGCGTGTACATGTATGTGGGCGCTTGTGTATGTTTGTGCTTATATGCGTATATGTGCATGCGTGTAAGTAGTTGTTTGCAAACAAACACATTACGTGATATTGTTTTACATAGCCAAAAGGCCTTCGGTTTTACAGAGGCTGAGAAGTCTGATTTTGATGTTCCATTAACAGACACAGTTGGATAGTATATAAAATAATTCTCTATTGAATAAACTGAAGACATGAAGAAACTGACTACATGAACTGACTTCTTCGCAATAAAGGAACAAACCTCTTTGCAATTTTTAATACATTGAAAGGACTGCGTTGAAAGATCTTGCCATACTGTAACACCAAGAAAATACATGGTAAATTTGTTGGATATATATTGTAATCGAATTTATAGAGGACCTTATGAGTAAATAAGTTACAAAATTATATTTAAGCGATCAAATTTAGGCCCAGATTCGAAAAAGACCATTCTGATTTAGCATGGATGTGCTCCTTAAATATATATATATATATATATATAAAATATTGTTTAGGTTGGAATAAATGAATGAATATTTTCACTTCAATGAATGGCTTAACAGGAAGTAAGAGGTGTGAAGGAAGTGAGAAGTTTGAAATCAAATATGAATTAACCATTTTCGTCTGTATACCGAAAAGGATATATTATGAGGTTCTGATGGAGCAAATATTTATGAAATATTTAGTAGAAAATATATTCTATAGCATCATTATTTACAGAGATGTACATGACTTGAATTTTAATATAATGCAAATTAAATTTTCTGAACAATAAATATCTGGGAGAAGTAAAAACGAAGTGAGAAGGCAACTTCGAATTTATATTTAGAAATAAGTCAGGAGGACTTTTCTGTAATTAGCATATGAATGCATCCTCGTAATGCGCTACAACCGATTATGAAGAGTAGATAGAAAGTCGGATTTATATTTAGAAACTGATAGAAGCATGATAGAAGCAAACTGACATAATACATTATGACAGACAGCTGTAGTGAGAAATTATTTTCTTTGCCATCCTACGGTGAAGGGTCCAATTTACTATGTAATAATTCCAGTTATTGATCAAACGACATACTAATAATAATATATTTTTGTAGCTTAATTTGATGGTGAACGGTAGTATGTATGATTTTCTGCTGACCTTCAGAAATGGAGGAACAAACTACGGCTCATGGGTTATTTTGATGTCGAAACCTTGGCCAGTGGGTTTACAGCTTCGGCCTGTAACGGTGTTAAATAGGACGGCGCTTCCAGTCAGCTACCTAAACACAGATGTATCTCTTCGATTGGCTTTCCATAGCTTCTGTTCACGAAAGCTTGGTTCAAAGCATGGCTCAATAAAAAGCTCTTATTAAATATATGCGTAAGAAATCTGTGCAGTAGGATAACATCTGGATTGATGAGCTTGTTGCAGAATTCGGTAATGAATCAGTTAGCAAATTAACGTAATTGAATTGTTTTGTGATATATTATGGTATTCACAGAGTTTTGTTATGATACCAGTATATACTGCTTTTCATTCTCTGGCTGCAGATTAAATGTACATCTCTAATATACTCGTTAAATTTGCACACATATTTAGAAGAAAAAGAAACAATAAATATTTAGCAGCAACTGATCACGTATTTTCAGGATGTAATTGAATAAACCAATGCTTGTAATTGCCTGATACTTAATCGATTAGGATTACTATCAGCATTGAGATTAACATATGAGTTGACAGCGTTGCTATTTGAAATCTGAACGCTAACGATTGAAGAACTGAAATCATATTAGGCATGAAGATTAACCGTGTATCTTATTTGGCACAACACACCTGCTATATAACGTTAGTTATTGCGACATCGTCTATTATCTTAATAATATATTTCAATACAAAATTACTGCTAGTGTATAAATTACGATTTTCACATTATATTAACTATAAATACCACATGTATAGGATTTAGCTCTCGTCTCTGTTATATCTTTGCACCAATATTATATCTTAAGAAATTGGTTTGCAACAATTTGTCTGTCATATTCTGCCAGTGAAAATGTAAATGCATGATTGATTCACAGAATGTTAGCCCTAACGTACCGTGAATTTCGGGCTTGTTTGTATCGGATATAATTTCACCTTTTCTCACTAACTGTACACAGAATATTATATATATATATATATATATATATATATATATATATATATATACATACATTTCAATATACAATGCAAAAAGAAATTTACCTGTATGAATGTTACGCAAATTGTCTTAGGTTACAACCCATTTCATTCTAAAATATTATTCTGACATGTCTACTGAAGAGAAATGAGAATTTATTTCTATATTGAATTAGGCTCAACGCCTTTAAATCAGCTAGCAATACGCGTTATGATAAAATGATTCATAGAAATTTATTTGATCGCAAGATTACGCAATAAGTATTCTGCATTTCACAATGTAAATTTCAATGTCTTCTCGCATCATCTTTATTATCAACGAAAATCAGAACGTCAATCTCGACATGCAGAATACAACAAGAATAAACCCCACAAATTCTCATTATTTGGCAGTTTTGAAGCACATAATTACATTTTCGAACAGATGTATTGATATTATTTTTCTCCATCTTATGAAGTGCAGCTTTATGAGATAACTTTCCGTAACTTGTCCTTCAGAAACAATACTTCATTACAACGTATTCAGTTTGAAAGATACCATTATCGCATTAAGGATATGACTAGATATTTGCACGAGCTTTTCTCATTAAGTAACTTTTACATCTGTCACATAGTATCTGTAATTCTTTCCCTAAAGTCATTACATACTATATTTCAAGATTAGTGAAAAATAAACTGTCAAAATCCGTGGATTCTTTGTTGAAATGTATTTATCATGCGCAAAATAAGTTGATAAACAGCACATCGTTTGTTCAGTTAACAACTGTCAGTGTGCACGGTCTTTGTTCATTTGCAGTATTTATCTCTCCATAGAAAGAGATACAAATGAAATAAATTTATTTATAACCCATGGTTAGCAACTTTACTATTCAGGATTTAAAATAATTTCCAGTTTGGGACTTGTAAACAATATATATTCAATGTTCGGCAGCAATCACGATGGATATTTTCTGTTGATTCTGTTCTAAATCTTTCCCAATATATTTACCCAAGTACATCTTGGAAGTTTATGTCTTTATCATGTTTTCTCTAATGTTTAATATAGTCTGTCTATATTTTAACCAAAATTCTCAGCAAATGGAATATAATGAGATTAATCTTTTCCATCAAAAATTTAAGTTGTTTTAACTTCTTACGTAATCAATTTCAAATTCTATAATTATCTAAATGTTTACCAATCTTCTATTCATGTAATTCATAATCGCATATCTTATAAAAGTCTATGCGTTATCAGATACGAAGCTGTAAGTATACAACAACACATTTCAACACCTAATGCATATAATTATATATATAAATATATATATGTATATATATGTGTGTGTGTGTGTGTGTGTGTGTGTGTGTGTGTGTGTGTGTGTGTGTGTGTGTGTGTAATTGTTAAAGAGGACAACAAACGTTAAGGCAAGACAAACGTTATTATTCTTTTCTACTCAAGGCACAATGCCCGACATTTTTGGGGAGGGGCCAGTTGTTTAGATTGAGCCCAGTACGCTACTGGAACTTAATTTATCGACCCCGAAAGGATGAAAGGCAAAGTCGACCTCGGTGGAATTTGAACTCAGAACGTAAAGACAGACGAAATACCGCTAAGCATTTCGCCTAGCATGCTAAAGTTTCTGCCAGCTCAAAACGTTTCTGGACTAGTTATGTTTAATATAAAAAATAACATATTTACTTAAGTTTTGATATCATCTCCTTCGAAATAATCACCTCGTGCAGCAATATATCGGTCCCACTGTTCCTCCCACTTTCGGAATCCGGTCTGGAAGTCGTTTTCCGTAAGCGAGTCAAAGACCTTCTGTGATTTACACTAGATCTCGATAACGATGTTAATACGACGCCCTTTGAGCGGCATTTTCGTTTTGGGGAAGAGATGGAAGTCCACAGGTGCTAAATCGGGCGAATAGGGCGGGTGCAGAAGCGACACGATGTTGTTTTCGGCGAGAAACTCACGAGTGAAGAATCTAATTGTTCGTGCTTCACAGATCCCGTCACTTTTGCTGAATGTCTCCTGCATGTGCTTTGAAACGTCGGGCTAGAGCTCTCGATTGCCGGTCTGGCCCTGTGTAACGCTCGTGGCAGGTCTTCCAGATCGGTCATCATCTTCCAGGGACGGCTCTTCCGCTCTTGAAGCATCCATACCGCTTGAAACAATGCGCGCAACCCATTGCCTCGTCGACGTAAGCTTGCCGAAGCATACTCCCCAGTTCGACGCAACGTTTCTCATTGGCACTCTGTTCCTATCCATGACAAAATCGCTGAATACAACATACACGTAATCACAAAAACACAAATTTCACAACTTGCAACAGAACTAGTCTGGTAACCTTTTGATACTACCTTATATACGTCTGAGAGGATGCTGTAAGGTTCCTAGCCTTGGGTAAAAGAAAATACAGGAGGATCAGTTCATTATTATTTTAGTCAACATATTCCATTCTCAGATTCACGCACTTATTGTAGCAGTCCTTCAGTTTTTCTAAACCTTGTAAAAGAACTCGGAGGCTGGGGCTCCAGTCAGGCCTTGCGCGACACATTTAAAAGAAATTTTCAGCACTCCTCTCATGTGTGTGTGTGTATGTGTGTGTGTGAACTTTAGGTCAGTTAAAATATGTAACATTTAAAATTCTAAATGCAAATACACTGAAATTCCCGTGGAAAAAGTTCTCTATTTTGGTCAAAAGGTGTAAAAACACCATATCTGTTCAGTTAGAAGATGGTCAGGTGGAAGCCACATGAGCAAGGGAGAAGGAGTGAGGGAGAGAGAGAGAGCGAGAGAGAGAGAGAGAGAGAGAGAGAGAGTGACAGGGTAATAGGATAAAATAGAGTGAGAAGAGGAGGTAAAAGAATAAGAGAGAGAAAGAGAGAAAAACGGAGTAAAAAGATCGTATAGAGTGCGCATCAGAATTATTAAGATAAAACTTACTTGGAAGAGAATGCGTGGCGTTCATTCATATGATATTATAAATAATATCGGCCATCTTTCTATCTTCTCCTAACTTGTGTATCTTTCTTTCTCTCCATTGTAGCTGGAGCAAGGAAGACGTGTTCTTCTTTGTCTCCTGTCCTAGCTTGATTTACGCGTTCGGCACAACCACCTCGTTTAGGCTTTACAACCCTTCATGTTTGTTTTCACTGTCCTGTTTGTGTTACCAATTTTGACCCACCACAAAATCCCAAGTTTTAGTTAATTTGCTTTGCGGGAGCAACTGTTTTATCGAAAGCGTATATTGTTATTAAATGCTTGACGTATGAAAGTAGAAAAATAGCCTACAACTAATGAAGGATCGTTCTTTATGTTATTTGTCTTGTTTTCCATTTGTGTCTGTCGTTGTTCGAAAAAAATAGTTCATATTCCACGGGAAGTGAAAAAGTCTTTAATGTTTCGAGCCTACGCTCTTCCACAGAAAGGAACACAGAAAGAAACAAGGAGAGAAATTAAAGGATGTGTAGTAGGTAGCGATCTATCATAGCGAATGCCAGACAGAGGAGTCACACAGGAGAGCTAGGCATAAGGGGAGATAATAAAGTAGTGGTGATCCCGAAATATTGCACAATGCTGACCATATTAAATTTCATATATATATATATATATTTTAGAGAAAAATTTGTAGTTTGGAATCAGTAGTTCTTTGACTGCTATTTCTAAATTTTCAGTATGTTGGAGAAGCAACTCAATTGCTAATCCCTTATATTTATGATGATAAATGGTCTTACCGATAAAGGTTTTTTTCATACTGAACTACTTGGCAAAATTGTTAATTGTTAATTCTATTATTAATTGACGATTCCCTGCCCTCATTTCTTGTATATATATATATACATATATATATATATATATATATATATATATATATATATATATATGAAATTTAATATGGTCAACATTGTGCAATGTTTTACCAAAAAGTAAACTATAATTGCCGCTAAGTATGACTAGGGCGTTAGAATACGTACATTGCTAGAAATAAAAGTTAAAATGCTCTAATACTATAGTTAAAGCACATCATATATGTGTGTGTGTGTTTGTGTGTCTGTGTCTGTCCCCTCAACATCACTTGGCAACCGATGCTGGTGTGTTTATGTCCCCGTATTTTAGCGGTCCTGCAAAAGAAACCGATAGAATAAGTACCATGCTTACAAAGAACAAGTCCTGGGGTCAACTTGTTCGACTAAAGGCGATGCTCCAGCATGGCCGAAGTCAAATGAGTGAAACAAATAAAAGAATAAAAGAAAGAACATATTTAAATTTTCTGTTCAAAATATTTGAAAGACAATTTGTAAGCAGATAGCATTAAGTCGCTAATAACTGAGACTGAGACACGATCCGATTCGTCCAATGACCAGAAAGTATCCTTCTGCCACTGACTGCTCTTTTTTTATAATTACCACACTCAACAAATTGTAGTAAGTGAGCGAGAACATAAAAGGAGTATTCTATGTGCAGTTTGGTCAATTTGGTAATTTATTGCTGCGCCTTGTGAATTTTTCATCCGGACCGTCAATCTCTTCACTGGAACTGATAGTTCAAGGACATTTTGAAATTGTCCACGTTCGTTTTGAAATTGTCCACGTTTGTTTTGAAATTGTCTACGTTCGTTTTGAAATCGTCCATGTTCGTTCTGAAATTGTCCATATTCTACAGGTAAATTTCCATATATAACTAGTGTAACAGTGTTTGTAACAGTATATTTGAGATCGAGTATACACATTGATTTATCAGTAGAGATTTTAAGGCTTCTCTTTTCAGTAAGAAATTAATTTGTCAAGAATGCGCCATGTCTACTCTTTTCTTCTAATATCACATTACGTTTTTCGTCTCTCTATATCTTTATTTAGCAAGAAACTTTTGGTAGAGATATTTTTTCTAATATATCTTCACTCTGGATTGAATTTTTTTAATAAAAAATATTCGGGAAAGTAAAGTTCTGAAGAATGTGGAGTACAAATATAGAAATTAGATAACGTTAGATTTTTAGTTCATTTAAGTATATTATGAAAATATAAACTTTGGGTGATATTTCCTTATCTTGCTATACACCCTTCCCCAATAAAAAAAGAACAATCCAAAGAAATAAAAACATAATACAACTGCAAACGTTAATGTTTCTTCCCAATCTTGAAAGGTAACTTAAAAAAAAAAAGAAAAGAAAGGGAGATAAGAAAGCTATTTTTTCTGGATGAGATAAATGCGAGAATGCACATCATAATAATAGATGAGATTAAATTGCAAATTGTGTTTTTCTGGTAGCAATCACGAAGTAAATCTACCAAGCGTGGAATCTGTTTGGTTAGGCATGTCGATTTGACCTAACAAATAATCTTGAGACAGAAAAATAGCAGCAAAAAAATCGAGTTGCTATAGTACACGTAGCGACCTATGTTTTCCTACCAGTGCTTTAATGAACATACTTCCTAATTTGTGCTGAAGTTTAACTTGGTTAAGGGTCATAGGAAACATGAAGATACCTATCATATAAATGACAGGAATAAGTAATTCTCAAGAACTATAATCGCAAAAGGATATTGATTGTCAGGCTTCCTGACAAAAATGCAACATGCTTGTAGTTCAATGAGGTAGCTATTTATGAAGAAAGTTATCATGATAACTGTGTGATATTGGAAAACATTGTGTTATAATTGTAGATACAATGATATTAACGATATTGAATATAATTACAGAGTATCATGAGGAATGGCTAGTATTTTCTTGTTTCAGACGCTAAGCGTTAGATGCTTATCGTAAAGAGTGGGGATACCAGTGTACATGTTACTAATTTGTATAGCTGAAAGAAAGAACATTATGATATCTTCATGAAATCAATGGAACAAGTTTATTCTATGGTAGGTAATCTACCTTCCTATTTTTGTTGACTGTAGAGTGGAATGCTACCGTCTATTTTATGCGGAGAAGATAAGCACTTAATACTTATATTTATTTTGAATATCGTGATACTTAATATCAGGTAGAAAATGAAAATATTTTTTCGTTCTCTTGCTACATTTGGTCCAACATTTTTGCTAGTGTTGAAGTATAATAATGTAAGTTTCTTGTTGCGTATATTACGAAACTTTGCAAACGACGTCTGAATCTCAAGTCGTAACAACAAATATCTACTATAAAATATAGAGGTAACATTAATCAAATGTAAAAACCTAATTCATGCACTGAGAACTTTTTTATTTACTATTTCTAGAACCTTAATAATAATTTATTATTATTTTGGATTGCTTTATCTTTAATTTGAAATTTCATAGTGTTGGACAGTTTATTGATTTAACTAGAACAAAACGTATAAAAATTATAAGACCAGGGAGCGACACGCTTAGACGAATTTACTAGCCATCTATTAATTCCTATGAATCTAACTATTGAATATTAACAATACAGTAGCAAATTCCTAAAAACCACCATTACTAAAGTTGTTCTAGTGAAGAAATAGACCGAGAAGATCTTCTCATAATAGCACAGTAATTAAAAAAAAAAAAATCCATAGTTGAGTTTATAAAAATAAAACGCCAAAAGGAATATTGTTTTTACATATTCTTTTATATTCTTTCAAGTGAAAAATTTGAAAGTAAATATCTCAGTACCTAAAACTGATTCGATTTAAAATTTTGTTTTGAAAACAGACTTGAAAATAAAATACGTGTCTGAAAAAATAAATAAATAATGCAAAGTAGAAGAAAAATCTGATTTTTAATAACTTGTCCAATAACTTTTGTCAGAACTGAAATTAGCATTTCAGGCATTTCAATATTACAAAATATTACTTGAAGATGAAATGACTATTTCGTTATTAGATACAATACTATCCCTTTCTTATATCGATTAGATTTTCGTTCTTTCTACTTGTGTGTTTAGAATTCAGTAGATTATTTTCTCGGGAATAATCTTTTGGTAAATCTTTTTCATTGGTTAACTAAATCAACTAAGGAGAAAAAGTCGAGAACATTTACAAGAATTTGTATTCATTTGTATTTCCGCATATATAAGCTGCTCGAAAGAAGGAATGTGGCATGACAAAAAAAATAATTACATGGTTTCGGAAATCTTAATTATACTGCATTCAGGTGTACAAAAAGAAATACGTAACATATAGAAGATCTCGCCAGGTTAAATATTTAATCAAGTTTATATTTCTGGTGGTAATATTGGAAAGTATCCCCTCACCCAAATATATCTTTATATAATATATATATCTTATATGATATATATATATATATATATATATATATATATATATATATATATATATATATATAAACACATATAATCATGCTACAGTACTTCTTACGTGCTTCTTTCTTATGTTTATCATGGTTTTCATTCATACAATCTCTCCCGTGGCATTATGTAATTACTAGTATACATGGAAATATTTTGCATAATTTGTCTTCCAGGCTCACATTAGTAATAGCACGCGCTCACACGCACACAAATACATATAAATATAATTATAGTGGGTGTAAACATTTAATACATATATACCCATATACCTAAAACCTCATATAAAAAGCATATATATATATACATACACATACATATAAAACATATATATCTATATGTGTATCTCTCTCTCTCTCTCATTCTATATATATATATATATATATATATATATATATATATATATATATATATATAATTATATATATATATATATATATATATATATATATATATATATATATATATATATATATATATATATATATATATATATATATATATATATATATATATATATATATATATATATATATATTCATAATTCCATACATAGGATTTTGCACCACATGGACATACTCATTTACACATATATACACTTTGCTATATTACACAAATCAGAACATTTTCTGGAAAAGATGATAAATACATTCCCCTGAGATAAGATCTCAAAACTAACGCTAATATATATTTTAATCTCAGCAAGCGAGATATGATCATAGAATACCTGCATATTGAAATAGTTTCAAGAAAGTTAGATTCCCTGAGACCAACGGCAAGAAAAAATTACTGTGAATATATCTGATTTAGAATTTTTAAAAAATTACTAAAGATATTACAAAAATAAATAATTTAAAAGCTGATGATGATATGAAACCGAACGGAATAAACGTGTGCATTTCTAAAATGAATGTCTTATATGAGAGTAAAGTGATAAGAGTTGCCAAATGTAAAATGCACTGAAATCATAGAGTAAGATAGCAGCAGATTTTGAATGAGTAGCGAATCAAGTGATATATTAAATAAATGAGAAAATGCTGAGAAAAACAATGACTAGAGAGAGCAGTTCGGTAAGGAAAAAATATCAACAATCCCATTGAAAACAGAGAAATCTAATATTAACTGAGAAGTTTATACCCTTTCAACATAGTTAGAGCGTGTCTACTATCAATATTGAACATTGAAAGATAGAAAGTGTTATAGCAATAAACCTGTCAATAACTTTCAGTTGTTTTGCGGGAGCAAATTTGGTTGGGTAAACTACTTTTCGTCTGACTTTAAATATTGTGCATATAGTTAATATTCAGAATCCAGACGATATAGTGGTGCTCGACTTAAATTAAAACTGTATTTATTGTGAAACTGTAATGGTAATATAGTTTGGAGACGAATTTCTAATGTTTGGAAACGAGTTGGTTTCTTTACCACTACTGAGTAAATTTTCTAACTTTCTCTTCGTAATTACTTCATGAGAATGAAGTGAATATTAAAAAATCTGGGAAATGATAAAGAATTAGTTTTGCGAACGCGTGTGAAAGAGGAGGTTGAGAAACAAAGCTAGAGATTTTGGGAGAGAGTTGGATTGGATAGATCATCTCCTTCTCACGGACACTGAATAAACCGTCCTCATTATAGAAGCTAAGCAAGTTCGACAAACGAGACTTTATTTCTATTTCTCCCGACAGACTTAATTAAAGGTCTCCTTCATTGAACCCTCGATCGATGATGCTGAACGTTTTAACCCAGGATCGATGAAGCTTTTAACAACTGTAAATTATGTTATTCACGCTAAACAGCAAGTTTGGATGAACGAAACTCAGTTTAGTTTATTCCTCAATAATTGCTTCTATGTTTTGTACATGTTCACTTAGTGGCAGGATATTAAATCTTTTTCAAAGCTCTGCGGAAAGTCCGCAGCCAGGACGATATTATCTTCAAACCTGCGGAAACAGAAAGTACCTTGATGGAATGGCAATAGGAATTCATTCAGAGCCAACCACTTACTCGATAATTCTCTCTTCTATTGTAAGTTTAGAACTTCACCAGCGACAGGCAGAAAAAAGTTTGCGACCTTGCACGAAGTCCTCTGTTCTTACACGCCACTGTAATGGAAATAACGTAACATTTGGAAGAAGACATGGACACGTTATCCTAAAACTAAGTGTTTGTTGCTAAGAAAATGTATGCCTTTGACCCAGGAAAGGCTTCCTGAACTTAAACGAAATTTGTTATAAATAGCCAATACTTACTGCGGACTTCTGCAAAATCCCTTTATACCATGCTAGTATCATTGCTGAGCCTTTTTTAAAAAAAGAATTATGCAGCCGATGGGAATAAAACAATAATCGTCAATTCGAAGTAACTTCCCGTCTTTCAGTATTTTTTAAATGTCGACGTTAATTATAAATGTAATGAATTTGGCATGGTTTAGAACTGCCAAAATGAATGGAGCTTATAAAATGGCGTGAGAGATTCTGATGGCGAATTAAAAACAGTTGTGACATTTGTAGAAAATAGCTTAAGATATTTGATAAAACGGAGGCTTTTTGTCCAGTAAGGCTACTTACGGGCAGCGTACTTCACATATCCTGAATATGGATCGCATAATATTTCATAAAATAATACTATTGCAAAAAATGGAATTTGAAATGCATTTCCAAAACGGTACAATCTCATTATCGCCTTCTTGAAAGTTCTATTTTTACTGTATCGATTTGAAACTTCAGAGATTTATAACAGGAAACGGAACAGTAAGTATTTTAAATATTCCCTAGATCAAAAACCGTTATGCACGCAAGGGAAATAGTTCCAAATAGTTCCAAAGCATATTCAGATTATTCATATAAATATAGGGATTTCTTTGACAAGGTGAATATGCACTTTATGACAAGTCCTAAGATGATGTGACGTACATTTCTACTTCCAAGAAATATCAATATACGTTTATGAACGCTTGATCCCGTAAATACATTTACTTTCTTTCAAATTAATATGTTTTAACTTTTACATTCTGTTTAAAGTGACGCGTTTGAGTCTCTTTCAAGTGCAAGGAAAGATATACCGTGGAAACTGGAATAATATCAAAGACTAGCAGGATTCGTGGAAATTCTGTACTTTATAAGTTATCTTAGTTTATTTTCTTGGTTAGATTTATATATATTCATAGTATTGCTAGTATTAACACGAAGATCGAATTAAAAACAAACCGAATGCATTTGATTCATTTAGATTCATTTGATGTATTGAAATTTATTGCTTTTGAAATGAAAAATTCGTATTTGTAAAAATATAAATTCTGACCATTTTTGTTTGTCCATTGTATTATTTAACTCTCAGCCGAGGTTTGTGATTGATCTTTCACAAGAAGAATAATAAAAATAAGAAAAACAACAGATATAGTCGAATGATAAGCAAAGCTTAAGCAAATCATATCAGCTACAGAATGCATGATATAATGCAAAGTAAAATATGAGCATTTCGCCCAGAATAAGTAATCTGCATGAAATATAGAGGTCTCAGAGACATTAAAGAATAGAACATATCACTTCATGGCACAGCAACAGGAGTGGAAATTTGCGAGGAGGAATGTGAAAAGGAAACCATTAAAATAATGCATTATGGATTACAATCGAAGCGGAAAAATAATGATAGTAGAAGCACAAGGCTTTTTCGCTACAACCAGGAAGGAACCTGTCAACATTAATAATTGCTAGCAACAAGAAAACCTCTGAGAATGAAAAGGTCCCCAATTTCTGGTTTAAACGCCTGATTACAACAAATGGACCGGTGAGTAGACCAAAATCAATTCTAAAGAGCTGATTGAATGGGAAGCAGCATTCCGCCTCACAAAATATACAAACCAGAAACCACTAAAACTACTACGATATAACTTTCTTTCCAGTAACATACAAAACCTTTATGTAACAAAGGACTGACAGCACATTGGGGAACAATAGCATTAGCAGATGTGAAGAAAGCTTCGCGAGAAAGAAATATGGTGATAAAGAGTAGATACTGGTGCATCAAGATATTATAGATAATAGCAAAAAGAATCAAACAGACGTTTGCATAGCTAGTTTTGATTACCGAACTCTTTGATGTAGATATTTCACCCGAGCACAACATACCCAATACTTATAGAAAACATTAAACCATCGTCTTCAAATAGAAAAATAATATATCATACCCAGTCACATATTGAATCTATCAGGGAGACACATTTTTCCTACTTTCTTCAATCTAGCACTATTAACATATCTAAACATTCTCCGTATTGTGTATAGATGTGACAGGCAAACTGCAACTCATCTCCTTATATAGATGACTTAGATATATTCATAGTGGTCAACACCCCTAAAGGAAACTTACTAAAAAATCGTTTATAAATTAAAAGCACATAACAATTGAATATGGAAATTGACAAATGATGTGACAAAACTGCTGTAAAGAAAAAACAAAATAACTAACAATATGACCATTAAATTAGACGTGGTGATTGGAATTAGGAATTAAGAGCTCAACCACTTCTCAAGATCTCAAGAATCCCCATGAAATAATTATGAAGCAAATAACCTTATAAAAGAATTAGTAGTTCATGAAACAAATACAACATACAGAAATGAAGGAGAGAAGCAGACATAAGTAATATGGAAGAGAAAGCGTAAACGTAGAATACTAGCAGTATTAAAAAGAAGCGCCTTTATCGAAATAAAATATTTTACATTCACAAACAAAATACACCAAAATCAGACGCAACCCAAATACAATTTAGTATCTAACAACTAACAAAATAAACATGAGTCAGACCCCCACCCCCTACTGATAACTGACAAATCCGTTCGCACAGAAAGAAGAAGCCGCAAAACTAATAGTGAAACACTGTATAGTATTATAATTATCAAGACCATCGTCATCGACACCATCATTGTCAACTTTAGCAACAACACCGACAACAAACAAACAAACAAACAAACAAACGCCCTTATCGGGGATTTACAGAAAGAAAAAAAACATCCCCCAAAGTCCGTTCAGAGAAAACAGGAACACAAAGGGAAGGATCAGCACATGCCGCGTTTTAACTCCAGTACACACACAAAACAATAAAGATATCTAGAAACTCAGAGCCTGAAAACATCGCAAACACACCTAAAAGAAACAGGACCTAAATGCATCACTGCTGTCAGCAATATACATCTACTCGTATCGACAGGCTTAATTCATAACTATTCTAAAGCTCAAAAGAACCCGAGATGAAATTATACCAGGCCAATTCTGCCTATCCTCATATGTGAAACCTATAACAAGTCTTAATGAAGGATACCTTTTTTTTTTACATCAGACCCACACATTCTCTTCACTACAACACAAAATGGATTCGGTCTGCTGAATGCTGAACTCAAACCATATTCTACTCACAAAATTCAGTTTTAAATAAATAGATGCTTCAATACAAATACCTCGCCCACTGAACATTGCAACGTCTGCATTCATGAGGGAATCCTTCGATTCCATTTCACTCATTCAACATCACCTCAATGAAAAATCGTATAAAACATTAGCTAGCAAACTACGTGATGTGCCGTCTTACCTATGTACTGCAAAAGGATAGCATTTCCGGAAATTCGGTTTAGAGAATGGTACCACAAGGATCAGCTCTCTTACACATTTTATTCAATCAACCTGTATCTATGCGAACTTCGCGCACCTTCACCCAAAAATATGTAAGTTTAGTTTGTAGTTGATGCCATACTCATATTCTCTGACCATTCTGTAAACAATACCATATAAACCCAGTGTCTCTGCGCATACCAGAACAATATAGAGAATACTCTCTACAACCAGCCGCCATACTCAACGATATAAATACACTGCAAACAATATAACGTGCAGAGAATCTGACTGAAATACAAAACTGTATCAAAGTAAGATTACGATTAGGAATATACAAAAGGAAAAAAAAACTAAGGAAACACGGAAAAAATGTAAACAAGTAAACAATAAGATACAAACTGGAAAGTAAGCAGACTGTTGAAAAAAAAATATTTTGACAAGGATAAAAACAACAACAACAAAAAAAGAGACGAATTTGAAAGGTATTCCAGACTATACTAAAGAATTAATAAAGAGAAAAATGTCATTCGATGACCAATAGTCCGCAAGACTCGATTGAGCGGAATTAAGCAAGAGTGAAAACCAAAGACTGACTCAAAATCTTTGGCTAGAAGCAGAGACGCAAGGTGAGATTTTGACTGCACATTACCAAAAAGAAATTAATGAATAAAAGAATACTTAGATTCTAAAGTTTGTGGAAAATCTATTCTCTGTCTTTGCATTTACCTCTTTAAATATTAATGTCATATATTTATAATTCGCATTCCTAAAGTTTTCTCCTCTATTACTATTATTATTATTAGTAGTATTATATCAGACTCTGCTCGTGGATTTCGAAGAAGAAGGACGTGTGTTCGTGAGCTGTAAGTTTTTGTTCAATTTTTACAGATAGTATCTGAAATTGTTTTACGATACTTCTGTGGCTAGGCCGACTGGGACCTTGCTGACGGGACTTTACCCCTTTTGGAGGGAATTTTCAATTTAAATTTTCATTGTTATCATTTTTCAATTCTAAAATTTGCAAAATGTCCTTGGAGAAGAGTGTCAGCACTTCCTTTCTTTTTGACTTTTTCAGTCTGCTGTTGGAAAACAGCCAAAAAAGTTTCAAAATTGTCTCCGCCGTTTCTGCGCCTTAAAAGGCAGAGAGAAAGAGAGAGAGAGAGAGAGAGAGAGAGAGAGAGAGAGAGAGAGAGAGAGAGAGAGAGAGAGAGAGAGAGAGAGAACCAAAGTCTTTCCAGCACGTGCAACGCTTAGCAACAGAAGGAAAAAGAAGAAAAGAAACGCGAGAAAGAAGAGGAAAAGAGCAAGGAAATTCAGCGAATGGACGCCGGTAGCGTCGCAGCAGCAGTGAATCCAAACCTTCCCACTACCACCACTACGACTAACACATTGGACACTGAACAACAACAACGAGGGTTTGCTTCAATGGCAAAGCCTAGAAATGAATTCATTAATGTTTCTGTAGAATCTCTTAAAGACTACAGAAACATTTTAGAAAGAAAAAGCGAAAGATGCCTTCCGATAAACACACCTCCAGATATTATAGACAATACAAACGAACGTACCATAGTGTCTTAATCCTTGACAAATATGTTACGTCTTTCCAAATTGTTGTTGTTGTTGTTGTTCAGTGTTCAATGTCCCCGTGTTAGGGGTGATAGTGGGAAGGTTTAGATCCACAGGTGTTGCGATGCTACCAGCGTCCATTCCCTGAATTTCTTTGCTCTTTTCCTCTTCTTTCTCGCGTTTCTTTTCTTCTTTTTCCTTCTGTTGCTAAGCGTTGCACGTGCTGGAAAGACTTTGGTCGTCTCTCTCTCTGCCTTTTAAGGCGCAGAGACGGCGGAGACAGTTTTGAAACTTATTTGTCGTGCGAAGAGGCCGACAGAACTGAGTCGACAGAAGTAACAAGTAAATGAAAAGCCATAACAGTTCACCAAGAAATAAACAAGCTGTATTCCCCCACCCAAATATTTAAAATCACCCGAAAACAACAACACGCTTCCAAACACCGTCACCAGCACCACCACTACGAACACTACACACACAGCCAACAGTGCAAGGCACAACAGGGTCAACAAAAGAAGTAAACGAAAATAACAAAATCACTACAAAACTTACCGCCATAAACACAGATAACACAAACTTACTATTATACATAAAGAAACATACAGACATCAAAATGACTGACTTTGCCCACGGTTAATATACCGCCACCACACATACAGATGCTTAGAACATCACAACATACATACAGCAACATAAAATCCTAATCTCCACAGGCAGTTGGAGGCTTCGACATAAAAGTGTTCTGGAGTCTCTATAAATCTTTGGTCATGGAGACCACCATACCCCACTGAAAGAGCGCGACATCTGTTCCGCTCCCACCCCAGAGCGCTAACAGTAAGTAGTCCTCTCCCTTTTCTCCTTACCAGCCATTCAAATGGTCATACTCAAAATAGGTTGTATAAATGTACGTGGCCTGGGGTCTGCTTGGAAACAAGATCACCTACTCAACGACCTTAGGTCACGAGGAATAGATGTAATCGCCGTTACAGAATTTAGACTAACCGTGTCGCGAGCTTTCATGCTCATTTTCCATGAATACGAGATCTATTCATCTCCGTATCGGCGGTGAGTGGGCGGTGGAAATACTGCGGTATTGTTTTCTAAAGGTCTGGATCTCAAAATAAGGTTAGTCTTCTTGGATCCAGAAGGTAAACTGGTGGTTCTGGACGTGAATGGTAGTAACAATGAGGCCTTCAGACTGGAGGCTGTTTATACACCGACAGGTGAGGACAGCCGGAATACTTCAGGGGTCTGGAGGTCTTCCTGGGTACGTTCCTACCTTTAATGTTAGTGGCTGATTTCAATGCCATCTTAGATGCACAAATTGGATTGTGTGGGGCTAGACGATAGGAAAGGGAGTGACAAAAGCCTCGCAAACCTGCTCAGACACTTTCAACTGTCTGACAGGTACCGACTGGGTTTCCCGAACGTGCCAATGTGGAAATGTGCAAACCGCATCGGAACATCCAGATCGTATCTAGATAGAGTATTTTGCAGGTCTTTAGATAGGGATCGTATTAGATGTCCACAATTTCAAATAGTCGGCTACACAGATCACAAATAGGTGACCTGTAAGGTCGACTTCGATAGCTTACGTAGACAGGGCCCCGGCTTCTGGAAGCTGAACACGTCACTCCCAGCCTGCCAAGCTTACAGAGACAGAATTAAAGAGTTGGTTCAGAAAGTTTTGACGGGGGCAATCGTCAATAATAAATGGTGGTATAACCTAGAAAGAGTCATCAAAGTAGAATCAGATTTAACAGAGTTTTAGCTGTAGAAAGAAATAGATTAGAGGGTGATTTAGTGAGAAATCTAAAAGAAGCGCTTAGGAGCGGCATTGCAGCTGATGCGCTGACAGCGAGGTTGGCCCTCGATGAATACTTCAACGCCAAGCACGAAGGATGCATTGTCAGAGCTAAGAAACGTGCTGTGAGACAAGAAGAAACCAATGCTGCCCGATGGGCCCGGGTAGCTGAGGCGCAAAATGGCAACAAAAACAACATTCGTCTTTGGTGGACCAAAATGGGTGCACGGTAATGAGCCGGAGCAGATGCGTGCGGCTTTTCGGCAGTATTTTGCCGAATCGTTCGGGACGAATGGTGGGCCAGTTACCTATAATAGAAAGGATTATCAATATTATTATTATTAAAGCGGCGAGTTGGCAGAATATTTAGCACGCCGCACAAAATGCTAGTCGGCATTTCTTCTTGATTTATGTTCTTATTTAAAATATCACCTTTCTTCCGTTCCTGGGTTAATAAAAAGTACCAGTGGAAAACTGGTATTGGTGTACTCATGTAACTTCACTTCCCCAAAAGTTTAAGCCTGTGCTTGGAGTTGAACGAATTATTATTATTAATATATGCTTTATGATTTAACATTTATAATAAAAAAAGAAACGTTAACAATGATAGAAAATCGAATTACTTTGTCTGACATTCAATATGACGACATTAGTTGTTGAAATAATATCTTCATATGTACATGAATGTGCTTTGTGCTGCGATGGTTCTGTATATTTCGTTAATCTGCGGAGGTATTCAAGTTTGTTCCTATTCCAAAATTTAACACTTAAATTTGTTCATAATTAGCTTATCTAAGAAGATAAAATCGCGCTATTTATTTTATTTATGAAACTACAACAGATCTATAACTTTTTAATCAAGTTTATCTAAAAAAAAACAATATGTTTTCTTTCGTTATTGACAGTAAAATAAATTATTGTTTCACCACTAGGATGTTATGTTGTTATGTAAAAGCGATAATTACAAGCTTAAAATCTTATCACTGCAGTCATTAAGTCCATGTGTACCTTAATCATATTGTCTGCTTTGGTTTCTTTTATTTTAAAGTATTTTTTTGATATACGATAGGAACGATGTCCAAAGCTAAAATGTATATCTAAAAATGTATTTATATACGTACATATATACATCCATGCACAACCTATACCATAGTGTGTGCACACGTCTGTACGTACGGATGCGTTCAAAAAGAATCCGACTTTATTCTTTGCCGACAAAACTAATGCCGCGTGGGCAGAATCTTTTTGGGCAAAATCTTTTGAGAAAAGCTGGCGCCACATTTCCTGCGCAGGTGCGAGAACTTTCTGGCCGATAGACCGCAGCGTTTACTGGCTGTTACACCTAAAGAATAGACGTAGATTGGTTTGTTTATGTGCTCGTAACATAACGGTTCAGTAATAGAGAGAGAGATAGAAGTACCTTTCATAAAAAAGTGCTGGAATCGATACGTTCAATGCAGTACTCCAGCATGGCCGCAGGCTAATGACTAAAACAAGTAACATAAAAAGTATATCATTTGCTGTTGATGTTATTTTTCCTGTGTGTGCGTGTGTATGTGTGCGTGTGTGTGCATGTATGTGTCTGTTGTCATCTGAATGAAACGTCTTTACGAATTAGCTTTAATGAATGTATAAAGGGAGGTAATCTAGAAACAGCGCCTGTGGATGTAAATTAGCGATGTGTGTTTGTATGTGTGCAGATTTGCTTTGGGTCTGTCTGTGTGTCTGTTTTGTTGTACTAGAGTGTGTTGTTTAAATATTGTGTGAGGGTGCATTTATATATCATGTGTAGACGTGCAACAGGGTCTTCATGGAAAGTGTTTGCCAACGTCATACGTATTCGTAGAGACTGATTGTTTGTAGGAATGCGTGGAAGTGGAGCACATATGCGTATGTTTTTGTTTGTTTGGTTTGTACATATTTACACGAGTAGTGTTGTTTGTTACGGAGTGTGCGCGTGTGTGTTTTTTTTCCTGTCTGCTTACGTGTGTTAGTTGGTAGTGGGGTGGGGGTTCACTTTTGCGCTTGTGGTGCTATTTGGTTTGAAGTATTTAGATATTCTGCGTTGGTTTTGATAAATGTCTTCACAGCGAAGTTGTTCGCACAGCATGCACGCGTACGTAACCGAACATAACGCAAAAGCAACACCCCCACCGAACACTTTGTCAATATCACCCAAAAATATGCGCGCGCACATAAAACAGTTCCTACACACTCGACTCAGTGCAATCATTTACACATACGTAAAGATACATCCTTCCCATAACAGCACCACCAAGACATTCATCAAGTCAAAACTAAGTCACACAAACCAGTACCAAACACATACACACACACAAGCACACACGCACACACACTCACAAACACACGCACACACTCTCTCTCTCTCTCTCTCTCTCACACACACACACACACACACATAAATTACACATAAACGATGCGAAAACATCTATACACATCCACCCACTGTTTGTAAAATTATATAAAAACACATTTACAAGAAAAAGACAGAAAACGTAAGCAAAGCACACATTCAACTTTCAGTTGCCAATACAGACACAATTGACGGAAGCGAGAAAAATCTTACACATACAGATATATTACTATGGAGTAATCCAGGCTCAAAGTTACCTCCGTTGTCGCTCGTGTGTGAAACACACCAACATCGATTGTCATGCGATGTAGGAGGGGGGGCACACATACAAACACACACACACACACACACACACACATATATATACGATGGGTTTCTTTCAGTTTCCATATACCAAATCCGCTCACAAGGCTTTGGTCGGCCCGAAGCTATAGTAGAAACCACTCGCCCAAGGTGCCACGCAGTGGGACTGAACCTGGAACCATGTGGTTGGTAGTAAGCTACTTACCACACAGCCATTCCTGCGCTTACGATATACATATATTCCTATTACGTAGCCATGATAAATAATTTATGATATGGAATTATAAATCATATTCAAAGTTGTTGTTCAATTATTTTAAATGTGATTTAAACAAAAACGAAGTCACCTGTAAGCTTTCATTTATTACAGTTTTGTAATGTACTATCTACCATATTAGAACTTCCACCATGACCTTCCCACACCACGATTAATCCTCGAACTATAATCAGCACAGTACTCTATACTTTTATATTGTTCGATGTTATTTGCGACATTTCGTCTGTTTTTACGTTCTCAGTAAAAATTCTGCTGAGTTCGACTTTGCCTTTCATCCTTTCGTGTCAATAAAATAATACCAGTTGAGTACTGGAGGTCAATGTCAACGACTAGTCTCCTCCCATCCAAAATTTTGAAACCATAATTTGTAGAAGTTTGCAATACAATGAAGCTGATTCTATAAATAAAAGAGGCTTCCTAATAAACCTAACAACAAAACTCGCGTAACATTTATAGTCCACCAGTGTCACAGTGTCACTCTAAATATCTTATTTTCTCACAACCCACTCATCTGAACGAATCGAACAAACTTATAAAGAAGCGACGAAAGATCTGTTTATGATTTCCTCACCTTTCCAGTCTACAGCGGTGGGAAGGCGGGGGGAGCTGGCAGAAACGAAAGCACGTCGGGCGGAAGGCTTAGCAGTATTTCGTCTGTCTTTACGTTCTGAGTTCAAATTCCACCAAGGTCGACTTTGCCTTTCATCCTTTCGGGGTCGATATATTAATTACCAGTTGCATTCTGAGGTAGATCTTATCGACCGGTTCCCTCCCCAAAAATTTCGGACCTTGTGCCTAGAGTAGAAAAATCTACAGCGGTGGACGCGTAGAAATATCAAATCGTCTGGCGGGCAGTATATCTTGTGAGGTTTGCTCCGTCCTTTGCGCTCTGAGATCAAACCCCACCATGGCTAACTTGGGTGAGACCTAATCAGTCATTCGGCTTAACTATACATCCAAGTCCTCAAGTGAATTTGTTAGAACTAAATCTGATGGAACCGTTTCGGACCTCTTTAATCCTTAAACGGCGGACATCATCAATTCATGTTTCATTAGAGAAATTCTATCGTTATCAATTGATGCTGCAATAATTTTACATATTTTCCATCATGAAATGGAAGGGGATATTTTACGGAACATTTTCATAAGATTGTAAATTTTATTGTTATAGATTTTCAACTAATTTAAAGTGAAAATAAGTATACAAATCACCCGTTTTGCCTGTTTGATACATACATCTAACTCTTTCCCACCGTTTTAGGATTAAGAATACCTTTCTCTTTTCTTGCACCAGTATCAAAGATCCTGTAAATCCTCTTCGACACTGCGTTTCCTCCTTGATTAAGAGATTTATAACAAATGTCCTTGATATGCAATGCTTGAAATGAAGACCGAATAATCATCTTTGGAGCAATTATAATGATAGACCATATCAGAGGAAACAGCAAAGACAGCTAACATAAATTGATTTCTCTAGACTTAAACCAATTCCTGTCATCTAACGAACACCTGGAAACGATATCTAAATATTGTAATTTAAAATGTGAACAATTTATGGTCATTTCCTAATGTCACTGTCTAAATTTTGGGGTTAAGTTTGAGCGCAAAACTACAAACGACGTAACATTCAATTAATACTGAGTGTCCAAAATAAATTTATTTCCAGCGAGGTGGAAATACTCACTTCAAAGACCTGTATCGTCATCGTAGCAATGTTTACCTGGTTCCCTAACGACGTTAAGTTAATCATTAGACACTACATTGAAATATTGATTACACACCTAGACACAATACTTAAATGTGAAGGTGGCCAAACTTGATTATATAAACTCAGTACCTGAGAGGTATTTATTTTCATGACTACGGGAAGATGAAAGGCCAAATCTCACCAGAACGAGATTTGAAATCAGAACGTAAAATGTCGCAACTAAAGGATGAGTGCGATAATAAAATAGTTACAAATATCAAATAAATCTATATCTCTTTCTTATATGTAATATCGCATTAGAGAAAATTCCTAATTACTTCACTGCTTATGAAAATTAACTCCGGCACAAGTTAGAATAGCTTGTATATACACACAAACAACACCATTAATAAATATACAATTGCAAATAAGGTAACATGTGGTCAAGACATGTATAATCGAATTTCTAACTTCTTTTTAGGACATGAATTTTATTGAACAAAGTAGCTTTGAAGCACGTTATTGTGGTAATCGTTAAAAGAATTCTCTCATATGTTTGAGCAATATATTTTATATTGCTTTTTCTGTGAACGATTGGTTAAGAACAGTCTTTCAATTAGCAGGTTTAATTACGTCACCATATGGCTGGAATACACATAATGTCTATTGATAAACGATATTCTGCTACGTGGGATATATTTAATAGTAATTGTAAAAATAAAAAAGAATCCTGCAGAAATATTCCTTGAAATTCGTGAAGTCAAATAATTATGCACATCCTTTTTATAGTGATGCTCTTGTAAGTATATCGATATATGAAATCGCAATAGCGTCAGTAGTTCGTATCACTACTTATAAAACTCTTCTTAAATGACATGTATTTCACACTCTCTTGTATACCAATCATCTCCATGAAATAATGAAACAGAAAGTAAAGACAAAGCGAGAGGGTGTGAGAAACAAAAATTGTTTTCTCATAGACATCTGGTATGCGTATTTTATCGTCGGTAACAATATTTTGCTTCATGTCGAGTGCCATAATACATACCAGCTAGTCTCTAAATAAACGTAAATGCTTACATCTCTCTAATAAAACTCTACCTTTTTACATGAAGTACATATGAGACAATATATAAATCCTAATATACAAAATAGAATGAGATAAGCAGCGCGGGGATGCTTTTTAACAAACATTTGTTCGATCTGGGTTCATCTGAAAATAAACAAATTTACTTCGAACCTGCCAGGTACAACCCACGTGATTCGACAAAATCTGCTAAAAGTATCAGAGAGCACTCTCTCAAATCACAATCTATCATCGTCAGTAAGAACAGGACACTGAACAACCTATTATATATATATATTCAAAAGTTAGACAGAGCAGGGGAAGAATAGACGAAAACTGAGCGAAAACATAACGGACAGAAAAGGAACACGAAAACACGATACAAAGAACATTTGCAGCTGTTTTAGTGGTTTCACGCTATGTAAAACCAAGATCACTGTAATTTAACGAGAACGAGAGACAGAGAGCTACAGAGAAAAGCTGAGTAATATGTGCGAGGACAGGACAAAATAACATTATATCGTTGCGGGTACAATAAGAAATAAGGACGTGAGATAACAAGAGCTTCGGAAATCTCCCTAAATAGCGCTAAGTGTTTAAGAACACCTGAATGTCACAGACCAGGCAAGGCAACTCGCCTCGAAATGAAACCGAGTAGTAGATAATGATATTTCACCTTTATTGTGGCTCATCAATACCACACACACGGTCTAGGATTTATATACTCTTTTACTTGTTTCAGTCATGTGACTGTAGCCATGCTGGAGCATCGCCTTTATCTAGCAAATCGACTCCAGGACTTATTTTTTGTAAGCCTAGTACTTATTCTATTGGTCTCTTAGGCCGAACCGCTAAGTTACGGGGACGTAAACACACCAGCATCGGTTGAGAAGCGATGTTGGGGGGCACAACACAGACACACAAACATATACACATACATACATACATATATATATATATATATATATATATATATAAATATATATATATATATATATATATATATATATATATATATATATATATATATATATATATATATATATACATATATATGACGGGCTTCTTTCAGTTTCCGTCTACCAAATCTACTCACAAAGTTTTGGTCGGCCCGTGGCTATAGTAGAAGACACTTGCCCAAGATGCCACGCTAATAGAGTGAAATTTGTTTGCATAGAAATTCACCTTGTCACCGTTTCTTAACTTACGCAGAATACGGATATATTTACTACTATGAAATCATAGTTTCTAAATTTAGTGGTGGGGTAGAAATGGATGGGAAGTATGCTGGCGTAATCAGCATACTTATAGTGAAAGTAAAGTTGTAGGTTCGATTCCCACGCATGGTAATGCCATTTCTTTTCGCTGTGGTCTTATAGGAGCCAATACTAGGCTATTTTCTATAGTCAGTATACGGTTAAAACTTATAAGTATATTTACAAGGCGCGTGTTTGCGCGCGCGCGCGCGTATTTGTGTGTGTGCGTGGTTATGTGTGTGTGTGTAATATGATTCCAATAAGGAAGGAACCGACCGGAGTATATTAGAGCGTTTAGAGCGTTTGAACCAAGCGTTGAAGAAAAAAAGATCCGCTTTAGTGAATCGAAAAGGAGTGATGTTTCATCAGGACAATGCGCGACCCCACACTGCAAAGATCACATCACAGAAGATCGAAGAGCTTGGTTAGGAAAAAATTCCTCATCCACCTTATTCTCCCGACCTTGCTCCTATAGACTACCATTTGTTTCGTAGTTTACAGAATCATTTGGGGGGCATAACTTTCGCAAGCCAGGAGGAGGTCGAAACTGACATTTCAGAGTTTTTCGCTTTGAAACCAAAAGAATTTAACATTGAAGGGAATAAAAAGCTTGTAAATAGATGGAAGGAAATCATAGATAATCAGGGAAAGTACATTGACGATGAAATTACAATTAAATTTGATCACTTGTTTTCTTTATTCAAAATTCGGACAGAACTTATGGGATGATCTGATATATATATACTAGCAGAAATACCCGGCTTTGCCCGGGTTAAAGAGAATAATGAAATCTAAAAACGCCGTCTAGACTACGCAACCCTCAACTGTTAGTAGCTATGATACCATATTTCTACATTAATAACTCTCCAATCCATGCCAGCATGGAACATAGATATTAAGTGGAATGCCAGTCTCTCATCTAGGAGGGCCTTGAAATCAATGTTACCAACTGGGGACTATGTGTGTCATAGTGATAATAAAAAGACCCAAAGGAGGTCTGCAACGAAATAATTTTACTCAACACTTTGCAAGTGAATCGGTGGAGGCAAAGACGCGTCTCATTTACTTGACAATTTATGCACCACATTGCAGAAATCACAATGAAAGTATATCTGAAAGGGTAGTCTTACACTGTTGTACCGTTGAATTACAAATAATGCTCATCTGTTATGTTAGGGTTAAAATTTCATCAACATCAAAAATATATGAATTTTCATGGGAGTTATGGCCGTTATACATAGAATATAATTTCCAAATTTCATAAAGATCCGTTCAGTACTTTTGACGTAGTTTTGGATAAGAAAACAAATGACTAATGTGTGTGTTTGTGTACATGTGTTTGTGTGTGATGGGTGTATATATGTATAGATATCTGTATGCATGTATATATATGTATATATGTGTACATATTACATGTACATCTATATCTATATATATATACATCTACACATGTGTATACATATACATGTATGCATATAGATCTATATCTATATATATCTATGCATATACGTGTACATATACATCTCTTTCTCTGTCTTTCTCTCTTTCTCTCTCTCTGAAAGTATCTGTCATTACAGTATCGAAATGTGATTGTTTCAGTTAGTGGAATAACGTGTACATATACATCTATATGTGTACATATACATCTCTCTCTCTCTCTTTCTCTCTTTCTCTCTCTCTCTGAAAGTATCTGTCATTACAGTATCGATATGTGATTGTTTCAGTTAGTAGAATAGTTTCATTTTTAAAGTGAAAGTATTTGACATGAGCGTTTTTGTTTCACTTTTGACACGTAATACTTAAATAGTGGAGGAGATATTATGTTGCTGTGGGCTCGAACTCTGCAAGAAGTTAAAATGTTTTTTGACTAAAACACAACTGGAACCCTAAGTAAGGCATCTGTAAAATTTGAATGAAATTAGTTGTGTAGTTCTCGAGTTTTAGGGATTCACACAGACAGACAGACAGACAGACACACATTCTCATCTTTATATATATAGATATATTGGTCACATCTGCCATGGCCAAGTATTTAAAACTAATAAGTGATGAACATTAGCATTGAGAAAAGCAGATGAAAGCATGCCGTTTATAAAGTCGGATATTATGACAACGGACGCAGAAAAACTTACTGATGGCTCCATAAAATGTTTCATCAAGCAATTGATCAATAAATTAGTTTACTAGTTAACCGACACTCATTATTGATTTTGAGATAGGCACAAGACTAAGAATTTGCTGGGAGGTATAGGATATGGTGGGAGACGAGAAATGTGGTGGTAGGGGATAACTGGAATGAAATGAGGGCAAAATTAACCACAGTGGTATTTGAACTAAGAAAGCAGAGCAGTGAATCTAAACCCCGCACGGCATTTTGTCTGACGCACTGACATGATGTAAAAACGAGTGCAGGAATTTCCATTGGTGAAATGAAACATAACAGTGCTGTATATATTCCAATATATGATTGCAGACTAAGAGTCACACCTTGCCAAATGAATACACAAACTACACACACACACACACACACACACACACACACACACACACACACACACACACACACACACACACACACACACACACACATACACACACACACACACACACACACACACACACACACACATACACACATTAAGTTTATGGATTCGTGTTGCAATATTCCTGATGTGAAACCGTGTGTTGTATTTCGGGATGGTAATTTTTTTTTTTTTGCTAAGTAATCACATGCACTGTATATTCGTTTTTCACTCGTTTATTACTGTTCTTATTCTAACTCATGTCCATTGTCCGGAAATCTTTCGCCACACATTTGTGACCTCTTCAGTGACACTTTCCGTCTTCGTGTATGCTCCTGCTACCCTTAGTCCATTATATATACATACACGAAAGATTTTCTTTTAGCTTCAGCTGTAATAATTATACACTGATACTGCATGCTACGTGAAAATCGGCCACCAGTAGATATAGTTAAATATTGATTGAAAAATCACTAATATCGTATTTAGCTAGCAAGATGCATATCATTTATTATTATGAACGGAAGTACAATTCATTAAAATTAGCGATCAATATACCATAATTCAAGCATATATATGAAGCATATCAATTTTCGCTTGCTGTTGATGTATTTCTGCATTTTTTAGCACTACCCATAATTTAGAGCAGCTTCCCGAGGTGACTTCTGCAACTTAGAAAGATTTCAATAGTATGACATGGTCTAAGTATGACATACAGATTACGAAATTGAACTAATAGTGATTTCGTCGCTAAAGAGGAATTCATATACGTATGCAGGTATATATGTGTGCATGTACGTGTGTGTATTTATATACATGCACACAAACACATATATATGCAACTGAAAGAATTAATGTTGGAAAAAATTAGATCAAAACAATGACGTTCCTTTAATTGCAGTTATCTCTTAAAACAGCGAAATATATTATAATATCTTACATCATTTTAATTCAGATTTCGCTTAATTAACTCAGAACCATTTGCAAGTTTCTCTCTAGCATGACATAAATAAGAAATTTAGACTTTTAAATCATCAATTTTAGAAATATTTATTGGATATTTGTATATGATATATAAGAATTTGCAATAAATATTTTAATTTACCAAGGAATACATCTGTGCCATAAATTATCATTCTTTTCTTTTTCGCCAAGTGCCGGCCGCCTTACAATGTAAACTATTGCTAACACAGATTCTTACTGAAGCAATATGGCGTCTGATTTAAGGCGAAGAGACATTTCTCATTAGCGATAGAAAAGAAAATTGTGTCCCTGCAGTGTTCAACAATAGATTTATTGACTTACTGGTCATAAATCCAAAAACGGGAGTTTCACGTTCAGAATAAGAAATAAATAGGATATGCGATAGATTTAACTATTTTATTTCAATAATATATCTTCCCTGCAGAAACACTAAAATCTGATCGATAGATATGCGAAGAAAGCTGTGAGATCACGGGATCTACAAAGCTGAACCACATCCTATTAATCAAGAACATAAATCAAAATTGGATGATGAAATGTGCACACTGTGTGTCAGGGCGGGAACGCTGCAGGCCTTGGTAAAAATCAGAAACTATATCGTTTGCCTCACTTTGAATGTGTTTCTTTTGTTTGTTTTATTGTCTACACATTTATGAAATACAGATGACAATAGAGATTGCATTGAGATATCGTATTACCTTCCTTTTCTGTAATGCAGTATGGTTTATTGACAAAGTGCCCACGAAGTAGTGTAGTAAGAGTAATGTTAACGGGTTTGTGGAAGCGCTGCCATGTGGTTCAGTGTTCCTTCGCTTGCTAATTGTCTTTAGGTTTAATAGCACTGGAAAACAAAATGGGAAAATTATAAAATTGTCTTCTAGAAGAGGCGCAGGCGTGGCTGTGTGGTAGGAAGTTAACTTCTCAACTACATGGTTCCGGTCTCAGTCTCACTCCGTTTTGATTTGTAATCTAATCTGGGGTATTTTCAAAAAAATCTAATTAGAAATAGTTGTGTTATTATAAAGGAACATACTAGTCAATGGCTAATATTATTTTAATTATTCGTCTGACTTTACATTCTGGATTCAGATTCCGCCGACGTCAACTTTGTCTTTCATCCCATCGGGGTCGATAAATTAAGTACCAGTTACGAACTTGGGTCGATCTAATTGACTGGTCCCCTCCCACCAAATTTCGATCCTTGTACCTACAGTAGAAAAGAATATTTAAATGCGGCTAGCTGGCAGAATCGTTAACACGCGGGTGAAACGTTTTGTGGTATTTCGTCTGCCGTTACGTTCTGAGTTCAAATCCCACGGAGGTTGACTTTGCCAGTCATCCTTCCGGGGTCGATTAAATAAGTACCAGTTACACACTGGGGTCGACGTAATCGACTTAATCCCTTTGTCTGTCCTTGTTTGTCCCCTCTATGCCCCTTGTGAGCAATAAAGAAATAAATATTATTCTAATTATTTCGGCAAGGAGGAGAAATGAGAACTTTTTCTACATATGCAAAATACAAAATTTAACCTTGAGAAAATAAGGAACACTAGAAGAAAGAATTGCGTATGTTCTCGAATATATATATATAAACAAACACACACACACACACACACACACACACACACACACAGACATATATATATATGTGTGCGTGTATATATATATATATATATATATTGCGTTTTAGTAATCTGTATTACATGCATTTTAATTCCTACTGTAAAGTGTAAATATCTCATGCTATCAGGAATTTCAATTTAAAATATAATTATTTCTTCTGATTTCCAGTTAAGGACTTTTGATACTTGTTGATATCGCAACGTCATTACTGTGAGATTTCTGATTCCTTCATAAAAAACTAAGTCAAATATTAAGAAAACAACTTGTGTTAACGTTGGAGAATTTATTGAATATGTCTATTTACCAGATAAATGTGATCGGTAATTACTTGTCACGGATGTCATTTGTAAGTGGAAGTAGATGAAAGCACTTATTGGAACGGAATTGTCAGGAGTTCTAGAAATAGACTGGTAACACCTCCAATAATGTATCTTTACGTATATGTGTGTGTGTGTGTGTGTGTGTGTGTATGTGTGTATACACACACACATACATGAATATATACGTATATATGTAAGTATACGTATGTATCCGTTTCTGAAGGCATACGCAATATACACACATGCATACATATATCATAAAAGTAGACTACGTTCAAATTTGATGTTTTTATTAAAGATTTTTTTCATATTTTCTCATTAGCTATGTTTCAGTATAACATGTTTGAAAGAAGAGGTCTTTCCAGTTTAGGCACCCCGCCACACACACATGCATAGACACACATACAAACATACACACACACATACATACGTAGAATGAGGAAAGTCAGTCCCCGAATCCCAAAATCTGTGCATCAACGGTCTCTCTATTTCACCCATTCCACAAAAAGAATGTTACAAGTACCTAGGCATAAATGAAAATGTATCATATAAACGCACTGTGGATAAAGATAGAGTGACCCGGGAATATTACAGCAGACGTAGGAAAATAACGAAACAATATACCACAATGCATTTGCAGTAGCAGTGCTGATGCCAACATTCGGGATACTTGATTGGTCTGTAGAGGAAATTCATACCATAGATATCAAAACCCGCAAAATCCTGACAACAACTGGGAACTTCCACAGAAACAATGATGTTGACAAGCTCTACCTAAGAAGTGGTAGAGGCCTAAGATCAGTGCAAACGGCCTTTGAATGCTGTATAGTATCACTCAGGTAGCACCTGCTAAACTGCAGCAAAACTAGATATAATAATGAACTAATGAAAAGTGACGTGGGCAACATTGTACAAGAATCCAGGAGCACATCTTGCGAGTCAAGTCAATCTTGCTGTTTACGTAGGAACTCCAGCTTAGATTGTTATCAACAGTTACTCCAAGGTATCTGGTGTTGTTGGATGACACTAGGGAGTCACCCGAGGTAAGGGCATATAGCAGTTTCAGAGTAACCTCCTTCCCAAAGTGGATCAAATGAAAGTTATCTTAATTCAGAAGCATATTGTTATTTTCCGCCCATTGGACAATAACAAACAGATCCGACTGAAGGCATGTTCGGTCTCCCACACCGTTTATGGCTTTCTGGAGTTTGGAATCATCTGCAGACATTTTCAATGTAGAATGTTTGATGACGCCCACTCCTCTTCATTATCTACATCGGTAGATAACGAAGCGAAGTGTGCCTAACACAGTACCTTGTGGGGCACCAACACTGACTTTGGCTGAGTTGGATCGTATTC
>NC_142936.1:96312073-96359573 GCF_046866305.1 Octopus bimaculoides | reverse complement strand
AGATACTCCTGCGTGTTTGCCAACGTTTGTTTATGCGCAGACATGAATGTGTACATGTTTATCTCCAAGTTATTTATAAGCGAGTGGCCTAGAAACGAAAAGTATGCTAACCCTTGCGTTACGCTGTCCGACTAGATTCATCTTCCTTTTCGTTCTAATTCTCTCCTTACATCCAATAATATTCTCTCTTAAATCCTCATCCCGTCTCTTGGTTCCCTCTTCCAATCCTGGCATTTGTTGAAACTAATCTATTTTCAGAGTGTGTAATTCTTCGATGTTTCCATAAATATCTTAGACTGGAAGAAAAACAACAAAAAACAAAACAAGAGAAATAGTAAATACATAGATAATAAACTTTACTTGCTCAGCAAGAAACGACTTGGATTAGAATGTCGTAAATTCTTCTTTCAAGGATATTCGGATCGAAAACCTTTCTATCAATAAGTATGCTTGTAAATAAGCACGTGTATCTGTCCGTCTGGCTGTCTGTCTGTCTGTCTGTCTGTCTCTGTGTGCATATGTGTGTGTGTATGCGCATATATATGTATGTATATATATATATATATATATATATATATATATATATATATATATATATATATATATACGTATATATGTAGATAGATAGATAGATAGATAGATATATGTATGTATATATATATATATATATATATATATATATATATATATATATATATACATATATATATATACATATATATATATATATATATATATATATATATATATATATATATATATATATATATATATATATATATATATATATATATATATACATATATATATATATATATATATATATATATATATATATATATATATATATATATATATAAATATATATATATATGTATGTATGTATATATATATATATATATATATATATATATATATATATATATATATATATACATAAGTGAGAGATAGATACGTTATATGAAAAATGAAAGAAAATAAACGGAAGAAATTAAAGAAACAAATCTTAGCGCGCTGAAATTTTATAGTTTCTGCCCAGATACAAATATTCAATTTCCTTATCTTTATTTCTAATCTGGTTCAATTTCAATTCAGTTTTCTCCTTTGAGATAGCAAAGGAAAAAAAAAATCCGATAGCTTCTCCCTTTTATTTCGATACAGTAACTATAGATGGCACACAATCGAACTTGGCAATATACCAGTCTAAATGGAAACCACCTGATTGTTGTAAAATGTATTGCTTAAAATATAAATAAAAGTCAATGTTAATAAATATTTTACCGGGAGAGAAGGAAAAACAAAGAAGAAGAAAGAGATACACATGTCAAAATTTTAGAATGAGTTATGTTTCGCGTAAATCATGCAAAGACAAATATGTGTGCGCGCGCATGAATGAAGGTGAGTGGGTGTATAGTGCGTGGTAAGCGGTGCATACTCACAGTGTGCATCCGCATGCACATGGATATATTTGTGGGTGTGTCGTGTGTGTGTGTGTGTGTGTGTGTGCGTGTGTGCGTGCGTGTGTGAGTATGTATGTATGTATGTATGTATGTATGTATGCTTCAAAACTACCAAATAAACTATTTCTGAAATACTAGCTATTTAATTTCTTATTTTTTGAACGATATATGAGCGTGTATGTGTGTTTGTGTAAGTGTGTGTGTGTGTATGACTTTGTGTATTTGTGTGTGTGTGGGTGTATTTGTGTGTGTGTGTGTGTGTGCATTCATGTGTGTGTGCGTGTACGTATGCGTGCCTATGTTATTGGTCCTTGGCAGCCACTGTTAATCTAGTACTTTATCAAAATATGGTCTTTTGTGGGATTGTATACCAAAGCTGCTACTTTTAGCCAGACAACAGAATATAGTGGATTCTACTGAAGCCTGTTTGTAATTTCTTCCGCAATATTTACACCTTCCTTAATAGCCTCCCGCTGACATTCTTTTCGTCCAGTCACTATGTTTCCCCATTCAATGGAGTTTCGGATGACTTTATGCACTATTTTATGCATTGTAATCACAGTAACCTTCATAATTTTATTGAATTAAATGTATAATTTGCCATAAAAGGAAAATTTAGCTATCGATCTATTTTATTCAAGGTAGGCATTGCCTACTTTGCCTACCCAGATAGTACGTCCATGATATATATATATATATATATATATATATATATATATATATATATATATATATATATATATATATATATATATATATATATATATATATATATATATATATATATATATATATATATATATATATATATATATTAGAAATAGTGAGGGATTATCGATCTGGGAAAAATACTTCATAAACTCTCTGTTGGCACACCAGGCTAACAAAATTAGTGAGATTAGTGAATAACTCCAATTAATCTTGTGGTGGGTTTCCAAGTTACACTATTTTGTAAAGCCGTGGATGGGCTCCCGATAAAATGGCTGTTAACGAGTGATATATAAGAACAAGTTAAAAATGATGTTTTTAATATAATTAATTCCTTTATTGGAGCAAATCTGTCTTACAGATGTTTCCAGTAAAATTATAGGTACACTAGCAGCTAAGCCCAGTTTCACCCGGTCTGTTTGGGTGATGTGGCGGGGATCGTTTTCGGTTAGGCATCATCTATAACAGCGTTTTTCAACCTTATCATTTCGGGTCCGTAAAAACGTTACTTACAGAGAGAAGAAATTGAAAGAAGATATATGAAATGGACGTGTGTTATTTCCTTACTACCCACAAGGGGCTACACACAGAGGGGACAAACAAGGACAGACAAACGGATTAAGTCGATTATATCGACCCCAGTTCGTAACTGGTACTTCTTTAATCGACCCCGAAAGGATGAAAGGCAAAGTCGACCTCGGCGGAATTTGAACTCAGAACGTAGCGGCAGACGAAATACCGCTAAGCATTTCGCTCGGCGTGCTAACGTTTCTGCCAGCTCGCCGCCGTTAATATGAAATGGACGTGTGTGTGTGTGTGTGTTTGCGTGTGCGTGTGTGCGTGTGTGCGTGCTTGCACGTGTGTATGTGAGAGAGAAAGAGGGTGAGACAGAGAGATAGAGTGAGTGAGTGAAGGTGTGTGTCGTGATGATTGACATATTTGTACGTAGTCTGCTTCTGAGAGTTGTTCTATTGGACCTCTGTCTAATCATGAAAATATTGATTTAATTATGAACATAGAAAAAAAATATACATTAATCCCTATTTTTGTAAGCAGTTGTATCCCTAAAAAATTTATTTGCAGAGAACAGAAATTGAAAGAAAATATATGAAATGGACGTGTGTGTGTGTGTGTTTCCGGCTAATTTGGTGGGTGTTTTGCAGTCAGCACGAGGTGGTTTGTGTTTATCTCTCGAGTCGAATTGTTGTTAATTTGTCTGTAAGAGCAATGCCCAGATAAGTAAAAATATCTTCGTTTTTTTAATCCTTCGCCAGCAGTAAAACGAGCCAGGAGTCCTTTTCCGGTAAGCTGAAGAAACAATATTAATATTTGAATAAATTTTAGCTTCAGTTTATATTTTATATGTTAGCAGACAGTGTGTTTATAGTTAATAAAGTATACTAACACAGGTGCCTCCCTCCTAACCTCCAGAAAAATTGATGTTTTTAATGAAATGTTCAACATATACATTTCAGATGGTGTGGATTCCGATTATATCGGAATTTGTCGTGAAAAACGTTTCCGTGGCTGCGGAGAAAAGTTTCCGAAATTTTACACACACACATGTTATATACATATATAGTGTTTGAGGAGCTGTGCGAGACAGAAAGTGTGGTGCGTATGTGATGGAGAGAGAGAGAGATAGAGATAACTGAAAATTATTTTGTTCACTTTTTGTAGTGAGTGAATTTATGACTGATTGACAGAGAAAGAGAGAGAGAGAGAGAGAGAGAGAGAGAGGTTATGTATGTGTGAATGGCTTCAGTGGCATATGCACACAGAGGAAAAGATGTACATACACCTATTGCATATATGTCTATGTGCGTGTGTATTTCCTTTTTTTAGTGAGTGACTGTGGGATTGATTGACAAAAAACAAGCGAAAGAGAGGGGGGGGTATGTATGTGTGTGAATGATTTCAGTGACACACACAAAAACACACGTACACGTACGTACTCCTGTTGCAAACATGTTCATGTGCGTGTGAGGGAGAGAGAGAGAGAGAAATGTTGTTTGGCCGAAGCAGTCGTCTCTGATGATGAAATTCGACGAGACATTTTAGTGACAATAATAGTAAAGAGTGCTAGAGTTTAAATCCACAATAAAGACAAGAATTTGTTGAAATAGTTTACTATATCATTAATTATGAGAATGTCTTATCTTGTAATAAATTACAGTCTAGACATCTGGAGTAGATGCATACTAAAGTGGTAAAAGTAAAGCGTTGATCAAACGTAGTTTCACAGCTAAATTGAAGAATGAAAACACCAAATTGTAAAACAGACAATTGTAAAAGCCAAACGAATAACCCTAATGATGCCTATTTTTGTTCACTAAAATCTCTTTGATTCTGTTCTCTCTTTTTCTTACTTTCCTTTTATTTCTCTCTCTCTCTATCTCTCTCTCTCGCCCTGTCACTCTCCAATCTTACTTATCTAGCTATCAATCTCTCTAAATACACAAGCACACATACATATGTGTAATCATAGAGCTTTCGATGTGCTTTTCTTTCCTTCTCTTGATCTTTCTATGTATTGATCCAAATATCAATAAAAAAAAATATGTAGATTTATTCAAGTTTGTTGGCACCAGACACTCGTTCTGTCGCAGAGTAAATGATTGAGAAGAATTAAACGGTGGCTTTTAGCGGAGCTTATATATTAAAGAATACTTTTTCTATATTCTTTAGATGTTTTCATTTATGTAGAAAATAAAACATAAAAACTATACTATTATTAGGTTATAGCGTGTTGAATGGCCGAAGGTCGAACAGTTGCAAATATACAACACTGGCTGAGATGATGATAGGAAACCTTTAAAAAAAAAGGATTACAACGCACGGGACCCATAGCGGATACAGATACACGCATATATGTACGAACACACACACACACACGCTCACACATATATGTTATATGCAATAGAAGTTTTAGCTTAAAATAGTAGCTTTTAAGGCTTCATGTTTAATGTAAAAATTATCATTGTAGGTAAAATTGTGTGCGGTATCCGTCCGATTGATTAAGCCCATGGAGGCAGATGTCCTCGTTCACCGCATCTAGCATGAGTACCACCTCCCATCAATATTCATCACGCAATGTGTTTTTAAACACGGCACATCTATATCGGAAATTATCGTCGGATGAATACCGCTGTAAATACTGCCTATAACGAGGTTTTTGAATTAATTAGGATACATAATTATAAACAATTAATCTATTAACACGAACGGGGTCCCGGCAATCCATTAATTACATTTATAAATTGTAGCACAAACTCACAAAACAATAATAGATATTTCTCAAAGAACAATCGCCCACAGACGTATTTCTCATCAACTGCAAAATAACATACGCAAACACAAAATACTATTCAGGCTTAATCTGAAGAGAAATAACTAAAGGATTTGCAGGAATAAGATTCTCTGCAACCCCTGACATATTAGAAGACAATAAACTTAATTCAAATAACTCAAATAATATCAAAAGAAAACCTAATACATCCTATAACTATTATAATGATGAAAACTGTATTAAATATTAGTACGGATCATTTTATTGGTTTTATTTAATTTTTATCGTTAAAATATATTGTTGATAATAATGTGATTTCTCGTTCATCGTCCGGAAGAAATCATTTTATATATGAATATTTTTAGCAGTATAGGTCTTTAAAAGCATTTTTCTCGGACGATAGACCGCAGTACTTCGCGTTGAAAAACCCACGTACATTGAGGACGTGGTAGCGATAATTTTTACATTATAAAACTGTATTACATAATCCGAATTTATACTATCTCTTTCTTTCGATATATACATAGATACATATATACATATATACATACATACATACATACATACATACATACATACATACATACACACACACACACATACACACACACACACACACACACACACACACATATATATATAAATATATATATATACATATACATATATATACATACATATATATATGTGACTAAATATTACCGATCAAAAACGTTTTGAGTATGTATCGTTTCGAGCTTATCAACAACTGTCCCATTATATATATATATATATATATATATATATATATATATATATATATATAGAGAGAGAGAGAGAGAGCCAATTTGAATATGCATCTATTAGATATTGTACGAGGGTGAGTCAAAAGGTAATGCTGTTTTCTTTATTTCATGTGAAGTTTTTTATAAAAATAACTGAAAATTTTCCCAGTTATAAATGATTTACGTTCTGAAATATTTTGTTTCTTACTTTTCAGGTTTTTAGACTGGTAAGGAAAATTCAAAATGGCTGCCCCCTTAGAGTTACGTCAAAAACAAAGAGCAGTGATTAAATCTCTTGTTGCTGAGGGGGAAACGCTTGTGGACATCCACCGACGATTATAAAATGTCTTTGATGACAATACTTTAGATTATAGCAATGTATGCAGGTGGGTCCGTCGTCTGAAAGATGAAAAGGTGGGAACTGTGAGTGTAGCCGATAAACCCCGTTCTGGCCGTCCGTCCGTCCGCTTCTGTGAATCCTGCCAATAAAGCAAAAGCAGATGTTCTGATCAGAGAAGACAGACGCATAACTCTTGATGAGTTGACAGAAAATCTTGAAGTGAGACATGGAAGTGCTTACAACGTTATCGAATCACTTTGCTTTTCAAAAGTGTGTGCCCGTTGGGTACCGAGAGACCTGACTACCGACCGCAAGACGGAAAGGCTCAATGCCTGCACTCACCAAATTTAGTGCCTTCAGACTACCATCCCATGAAAGAGGGTTTGAGAGGCAAATATTATTCCAGTGACGAGGAAGTGAAAACTGTAGTGAAGAAGTGGCTGAAAGAACGGTCAACAGAATTTTACGGGGCAGCGATACATGCTCTCATTCGAAAGGGGAACATTTCTATTAAGAGAAACGGTGACTATGTTGAGGAACAGGGATGTTATCTACAGAGGACCAGCTTCGTTTTGATGTATGATGCATGTTCCTGTGCTGGTAATTATACCTGTCCTAAACAAAATGGCATTACTTTTTTTGACTCATCCTCGTATTACAGATAAACTTTCTTTGTCTTTTGTGAAGTCCCTATTTACTAGCATAGGATTCAATTTAAGTACTTTTCAAAATTTTACTTTTAGTTTTACTTTTTCGAACAATTGGAATAACATCATTGAACAGCAGAACAGCAGAACAGCAGGAATGTTTCTTCACAGTTTCGAGGAGTTGGGATTTTTCATGTGGAATCTGTTGTCGATTCCTTTAAAAGTAATTATGTTTTCAAGTTTTAATATCTTGGTTCGAGCTACTTTTCCGCACCATTCATCATATTTCTCTGGGGTTGGTTTTACAACTACGACATTTTATGATTATCGAACACTATTGTCCAACTACTACATGTAGCCGATGCGATCAGCGTCACTTATGCATAATATGACACGTGACCGTACATTTTGGGTCTACGCTACCTCCACAAAATTACCTTAGGAGATCAATATTATCCAGCAATTGCTTATCAGATTTATTTAGTACTAATTCTCTGTATTTTGATTTTCCTTCCAGAAAGGGTCAGAAAAGATCATTTTATTCCTTTTTACATTTTCTTTTTCAGAGAATTATACTTAAACTAAAGCTTTGTGAGTTAATTTGGTGGACGGAAAATGAAAGAAGCCTGTCGTCTCTCTCTGTGTGTCTCTAGCCGTATGTGTGTGTCTTCGATCCTGTTTGTATTTGTCCCCCCCCCCCCCCCATCGCTTGATTGTTTACGTCCCGTAAAATTAGAGGTTCGCCAAAATGACAGATAGAAAATGTGCCAGGTTTTAAAAGAAATAAGTAGTGGGATCGATTCATTCAGCTAAAAGTTCTTGATAGTGATGCTACAGCACGGCCGAAGTCTAACGACTGAAGCGAGTTAATCATAGGATAAAAAAAATATTTTTCGGTAAAATACGCGTCAAGATTTTTAAATAAAAAAAAAAGTAACAAACAGAATGGAGGTGAAAGAAAAACTGCAGGGTTGACTTATAGCCTTCTCTGTCAAGCTTTGTTAACAGTCGAGAGATATCTAAAGTTAAGTTGCTGGGAGTTTGGTTTTGACCAGGCCTCCAGATAGAGAAAAACTGGACTGAGGTATTGAGCAGGGTGGCTGCAGTAGTCAAGACCTCGTCTTGGTGGTGGCTATCCCAGAAGGGGGTGGGTGGGTGGCCAAAGTGTTTATCGCATCGGTCATTACCTACCGCTTGACCGTCGTGCCCTGTCCGGATTTGTGGTTGATCAGGTTGGAGAGACAGCTCTTTCAGTTTTTGTGGAAGGGCAGGTCACCACTTGCGAAACGGTCTGTCTGCTGTGAAAAGCCTTTAAAGGGAAGTATAGGGATGCCTTGGTTAATGATGCGCAGGCATGCGTTGAGGTTGAGGCATCTCTGGATTCTCCTGGATGGTGGCCAGACAAATGTTCCCCGAGCTCAAAAGTGTTTGCGAACAGGAAGCCTGGTGTTCTCGTAGACTGAGGTCGAGTGAGGGGCATAAAGAGTGCCGTAAGGCCCTCTTGCTATTCCGGCACTCGAGCAACGCCAGCGGTGGGGGTTCCACACGGATTTTATATAGTGGGTTGGTGGAGTCTGAATGCGACGATGGCCTGGGGGCGAATCTAGGTCTCGGGTTTATTTAACTGGACAGCCTGTTTCACCGTACATTCGGGTTGAGAACGTTGGACAACTTCCAAAAGTCCTTAACCTGGCAATGCTACAGAGGTGCCTTGCCCGTTTGGGATAAGTTCGCAAGACTTGGTAAGCGGGGGATACAGGAAAACCGTCTCTCATGCTGTTGTTCAGTGTCCGGAGATATCTCACATCTGGGCTTATGCTGAACACCTGTTGTCCGGCGAAGGAAGAGTACAGCTGTCGACTGAGTCAATTATAAAAATTGACCCACCGGGAGTTTTAACAAATGAAGGTAAGAATTGTCTTCTCACGGTTGTAGCAATAGCGAAAGAGGCAGTATGGAAGACTAGGGTAAAAGCAATTAAGACAGGCAACTTTATCTCTGGCCACAATTTACGTTCATTTTTTACTTTTCATTTGAAAAGGAAGGTGTGGCTGGAGAGGAGATGTCTGTCGGAGTGTACGTTCCAAAAGAGATGGAAGCATGTTGCACGAGTGTTGTGCGTGCAAGGAACCGTGTGAATAGACGTAAAAAGAAGAACAAAAAAGGTACCAGCGATAGATCGGGTCTTGTGAGGTTGGAGCGTGGCCTGATCATCGCTTCATTTGTATTGTCCCTGTATTGTTAATTTCATTTGATTTCTTTTTTTATATATTTTATTTAATTTTTAAAAGTCACATTTTATGTAAAATCATACCGATTACTGATCCCATCAGTTGTTCTGTCCATTTCTATATTTAGCCCCCGGTGGGCAATAAAGAAATTGGTATTTCGTCTGTGTGAGTTTCGATTTATTGGTTATTATTATTGGAGTGCGTCTGTATAGTACGTGCAAGTTTCTATTGACAGTTTTTGTGTTATTTCCTGTTATAATTATTGTTCTTGTTATAATTATTTGTGTGATACTCTTCGTTCGAAAGCTATCGTGTTTTGCCCTGTGGAGGAAACATTAATTGTTGGCAAGATGCCGAAAAGTGTAACTTCGTCCGGCGAAGAGTCGTCAACCGACAGGGAGGCAAAAAAGATTGAAAGTTTAATATTTGGCGATATTCCGGATTCTTCTGAAAGTGAATTTCTCCAACCATCAACGTGTACTGTTTCAAAGAGGTATATTGACGTGAAAAGCTTTCAAACAGAAGAAAATAGACAAAAAAGAAATTTTGCGTCGGCGGAAGGAGGCGGAACCCGCCAGCTGTCGACAGACAAAAATGACCTGATAAAGTACAAAGATATGATAATAATTGAAAACGGTGTTGTGAAAGTTCAACCCCGGAAGAACTATTAATGTTAGAAAAAAGAAAAAAGAATTATTTGTAAATCTTACTGTCTAAAGGGGAAAAAAGTGATCGAGTGAGCGAAGAGAAAGTTGAGAAGTGCTTGAAACCCATATGGCAGGATATCACATACCTAGCCAAAGGGAAGAAGTTTGGTACTATCGAAGTACGATTAAAAGATATAGAAACTGCACAAATGCACTCAGTTAAAACTTTAGAAACGAAGGACGTTGTTTTGATTCCAATATAAATAGAAATGTGACGTCAAAGATACGTATACCAAGAGTCCCACCTCAAGTAGACCCTATGTGGTTGATGGTTGCAGTCCTCGCAAAAAGGGAAGATAATATAACTCTCCTTCAGGATATCGTCACAGAAAAGGCCTATTGGACCGGTTAAACGGTTCACCTCCTAATACAAGCAGAACAGTCAATTTTAGAACAGTAATCGGAAAAAATAGAAATTGGGGAGGAATGCTTTAACGTATTCATCGAGGACCGTAAGCCCCGATGTTCCCAGTGTGGCCAGCTGGGCCATATAAAAAAATACAACACTGTAGAAACGGCGAGGAAGATCCGATGGTGAAGATGAGGAGAGAGAAAGAAAAACAAAAGAAAAGAAGGCAATTAACAAGAAGAGAAAAATGGAAAAGACAAATGAACACAAACAGGTGGAACTAAGAACAAAAAAAAAAACCTGCGAAAATAGACAAACCAAAAATAGTCAGAAAGGAAGCAGAAGACAGAGGGATAGTCGCGTTACACTGCAAAAACGAAGATTTAATGAGAGAAATAAAAGCGAAAAATTCAGCCACTAGGATTGCAGAATTTTCTGATAAATATAAGACCTACGAGTTCCACGAAATGGATAACAAAACCCATAATGTATTATCTAACACGTATATAAAGTCGGTGTCGATGATGAGATTGGATTGCCACCATAGCTGTCGAATGAGTCAATTATAAAAATTGACCCACCGGGAGTTTTAACGAACGAAGGTAAGAATTATTTTCTCACGGTTGTAGCAATAGCGAAAGAGATAGTATGGAAGACTAGGATAAAAGGGATTAAAACTGGCAACTTTATCTCCGGTCACGATTTACGATCATTTTTTACTTTTCATTTGAAAAGGAAAGTGTGGCTGGAGAAGAGGTGTCTGTCGGAGTGTACGTTCCAAAAGAGATGGAAGCATGTTGCACGAGTGTTGTGCGTGCAAGGAACCGTGTGAACAGGCTATAAAACAAGAACAAAAAAAGGTACCAGCGATAGATCAGGGCTTGTGGGGTCGGAGCGTGGCCTGATCATCGCTACATTTGTGTTGTCTCTGTATTGTTAATTTCAGTCGTTTTTTTAATATTTCATATAATTTTTATATTCACATTTTATGTAAAATCCTAACGTATTACTGATCCCAATCAGTTGTTTTGTCCATTTCTGTGTTTGACCCCCTGTGGGCAATAAAGAAATTGATATTTCTTCTGCCGTTACGTTCTGAGTTCAAATTCCGCCGAGATCGACTTTGCCTTTCATCCTTTCGGGGTCGATAAATTAAGTACCAGTTGCGCCCCTCATTAAGTGTGCAGCTCTTTACTGGTGAAATGAGAATGAAGTACTTAAACAAACATTACAGGTAGTAAATGAAACTTGGTGATATAAGTAAACTGAGAAACCCTCTCAGCAAGTTTAGATGTTGTTATGAAGGTCAATGGAATTGTTTTGTAGTATTTTTGCGACATAAAATGTAGCTGAAAGATATGATCGATAATAAATTTCCAGTGTTGTCATTAAACCCTTAATAGGATATAAATTTCGATGTTGTTTCGAAAGGACGGCATTTCGTGTGTCTTCACGTTCTGAGTTTCCGCTTTGCCGGGATCGACTTTGCCCTTCATTCTTTCAAAAATCGACAAAATAAATACTTCTTGAGAACCGGTGTCAACATAGTCAACTTGGCTGCTCTCCCGAAATTTCCGGCCTTGTCCTAAAATGTCACATCAATAGTATAGCAAAAGGTGGAAGTTGTCTATGAGTCATTGAATTAAAATGCTTTTATTCAAGAGGAAAGAAACTTTAATTAATTAATTAATTAAATAAAATAAAGTGTTGATTTTCAAATTCCGCCAAGTCAGACTTTGCTTTTTACCCAACGCGGTCGTTAAAATAAGTAACAGTTGAGCACTTGGGTGTGTGTGTGTGGGGAGGTTGACTTATTCTTACCCTCAACGTTTCAGATCTTGTACCTCTAAAGATTTATGTAGTATAAAATTGAATTTGTTTTTGTAAACATACAGTTTGTTTTTGCATTCAGGAACATCTGTGCATTGCTGAAACTCTCGCCAGCAGATAAGGCACTCCTTAAAATAAAAATTTCTTCTGCAATTTCTTCTGCACAGTGCAAAAATATTTATGATGTGGTATGTTATATTAAAGTATGATTTAACATTTTCATGCATAAACCGAAACGGAAAAATAAATTTTAACCTTTACGTATAGTCACTTGAGAATGAAATGAATGAATATTTCATATGCGTTTCCAATCTGCTTGTAAAGAAGATACATATGAATATACTCCATGCTTCTGCGTATTTTCTATGTATATCATTGTAAAAATAATATATATATATATATATATATATATATATATATATATATATATATATATATATATATATATATATATATTATAGCATAGTTATTTAATTTTTTTTATATTTAAGAATGCAGATTCGGAGTTTGTAAGGCATTCCTTCACAATTTATTTTTTGGGCGCACCATTCTCTTCAGCGACAAAATAGATATGTTCAGTAAAAACATTAACATAACTTAAATGCAGTAATCAAACTTTACGAAGCAATGGGCTGGAAGTATGCTATAAACGGTTTGAGTGGAGTGAATAAAAATTGATTTTGTATTGTAACCAATGAAAGTTTCGATTTGTGCAAGTTTAATTTCGGCCACGCTTACCTTAACCAGTGCCGTTATAGTAATTCATAAAGGGGGCACAAAGCCAACACGTTTTGGAAATACTGCAGATTCAATCTATGCAACTAATTTGCAATTATTTATTTATTTTATCGACTCTGAATAGCTGAAAGCCTATTTAGCCTTTGTGGGATTTGAAGCTAAAACTCCAGGAAACTTAACTAAGACTCAGCCTAGTCCTTCAGTCTAGTTATTTCATCTTTGATTTGTAATTCAGATATATTGGGATTTGTCTCATAAGTACAAGGCAACAGACTGTGGAAAAGTGTCCTTAATATATTAACATCTGTATTTACTTGATTAGTAATTATATTATCGGTTACGGAATATTGAAAGGCAACTTCAATCCCGGTGGAATACGAACTCTGAACATAAAGGGATGTCACTAAATACCACAAGGAATTTTGTATAGAACTCTACTGATTATTCCACACCAACGCTTTGGCAACACAAATATTTTGAGAATGCATTAAATGAATATTTACCGTCTCTTTCTAATTTATCTAATAACTCTTTCAAATCTCATTTTTCTTTGTCGATAATGGATAAAATTCCCATTAATATTTTTCTTTCATTATGGTATTATTTTAACATTATTACATTCTTATTCTACATTACTTTATGATTTAAAAAAAAATTAATGAAGTTATGGTTGTAGCGCCACTAAACCTGAGTTTTCTTATTCTCCTGCATCAGGAGCCAAATTTTCCCTTAGACACACACAGACAAACGCGCGTACACACACATAAGCACCACACACACACACACACACACACGCACACACACACACACACACACAAACACACAAAACACCAACAACATAAACAAAAAAAAAACAAAGTAATCCCACTTGCTCAAAGTCGGGTTGGAGTTCAGTGGATAATTCAACACTAACTTCGATAGTTTCGGCCAGTACTGTGGCGCCATGCAGAAGCCGTTTGTGTATGGGCAGAACACAGAAAGAGAAAATATTATTAAAATAAAAACACGCACACAGCGAAAGTAAACAAAACAATGTTATAGAGTATGAAGAATTAGAGCTGATTATTGGTTAGTTTTCATTGCTGTGAAGTCAGTTATGAAAACAATGTAGACATGAAATACACACTACAAAAGTTGATTGCTGCTATCAACGTTAGCTTCAAAAATAAGCAACAACATCGACAAGAACAATACAAATGATATCTGCAATCACCGCTAACTGACATATTTACTGACCTAGCAAACACGACCACGGAGAAAATTATATTTTTAATAATCAGAACCATTAATATTTATAAAGAAAAAATAATAAAACGATAGAAATCAATAAAAGCGAGAAAGAGAGAGAGAGAGAGAGAGAGAGAGAGAGAGAGAGAGAGAGAAAAGGGGGAGAGAGAGAACTATAAATAAATATATAAATAAATAAAAAAAAAAAAACGTTTTAAATTCTGTTTCGGTTTCCTTTTTATGATGAGATAAAATGTGTTCTGTTCAATGTTTTTGTATAAAAGTTGTCATATTTTCGATAAATGAACAGAATCATTCACACCTTTTATGTAATTTATATGTTATTACATAAAAACGAATTAGAAACCGACTTTTGCATCTGGCAGTTATAATACTCAATACAGAGCTATAATTTGAAATTACACTTACCAATAACATAAAATACACAGAGTAACCGAGTTAGAATTAAGTGAAACCTAAATTCGTTTTAGGAAGTTGTATAAATAACTTACTGTATTTTACTTTTATGCAAGTTATCGAATTTCGACAAAAAAGGCAAAACAGATAATAGCATACGAGTGTTTGAATAATAAATAACACGAGTATTGGTTGTTATAGTTATTTGGTTATGTTAGAAATATAAAAATCAGAGGTAAACAAGAGAATGTCAAATACCAGTCAATCACAATCGATCAATTAATCGATGTCGGTTGTTTATTTGACAAGTATATTTCCTTGAAAGAAAGAAAGTGTCTTGAAATAATGGTAAATCTGACTTGAGAGTGGTGTATTAAAATTTAATATCGAAAATAATATGGACAGAGACATGGCTATGTGGTTAGTTTAAGGAGTTGGCTTCACGAAAACCTGGTTTAATCACGCAGCATAATGTTAAGTATAAACGAATTGGAATCAATAATATATTCAGTGCGAGATGTTGATCGGATGAGAATATTGTTTGGAAAAGAACATAACTACTTCAAATAATGTTGAGACTAACGCGAATATTGTGCATTAGAATTCAATATTCTTTTCTACTCTAGGCACAAGGCCCGAAATTTTGGGGGAGAAGGACAGTCGATTAGATGGACCTCAGTACGCAACTGGTACTTAATTTATCGTTCTTGAAAGGATGAAAGGTAAAGTCGACCTCGGCGGAATTTGAAATTGAAATTGAATACTGATAATAATATGGACGCAAACATGACTGGGTGTTTTAGGAATGTCTGTATTACAGCTCCAAGGTTTTCCTTAAATCGTATTGCACTTTCCATGAAAGCTTCGGATTGAACAGAATGAAAGGTGGAAGAAATTTGTTTAGACGGAATATTTGTCCAAGATTATCACTTTGCTGGTGCCTGTAGCTGTCCAAATATGGTAGAACTTGATATAACGACCGTCTCAGTACTCCATTTGTTCATTTGATGACCTTAGCAGTGATACTCTGTTGCAAACAATCACGTAGGCATTCGATCTGAAGATGAAATCCACCTCAGTCTCAAAAGTCTTCAAAATGTTTATGGACGTTACTCTTTCTCATAGAATCAAGCAAAGAAAATGTCAAAAAAAAAAGAAGAAACAAACACATTGAAAAGAGACGGGATTTTTCAAATGGTTAAATACCTTTTGCATAATGTCATTTCATTTCGAAATACAATACAAATTTAAAGTCAATATATTTATTCAACACTTCACAGGGCCACATTTTTACAACCTTTGAAGTTTGGGACAAGATATTCAACTCTACAGCCATGCTCTTATGCTCATAGCATGCGCATAAGTGACACTTTAAGATGCTCCGTCGATTTTGAAGCTGCAAAGTCATTGTTCGTGTCTCTCTGAAAGACGCCATGGTTGGTAAAAGTTACATCGACAAAAAGATACTTATTTAAGAGATACAAAGTGATTCAGTCCCTGGTTTATATGTCGGCAGGTTTTCCCGGCAAAATGTATTGAACAGCTTCAACTTAGATCACATTTATTTATGCATTAAATGCACTTATAACACCGAAGACTTCATCTTTTTGTCAGATCGTCGCCCTTTCTAATTACAACACTTATAATGCCTCGTGGCAATAGCACCACTTTCCCACTGGCATCACCAATACAGAATACAAATTTATTGCAGTTCTCAGTATCTTGCATAATTTTTACCTGTTACACACATCACTGACGGCCATACAGAGAGTCTTAAATCCTCTATCTTTCTCGCCTCAAAACAACGATTCCAGTAAAATACATCACCTTCAGCATTGCTTTATCTCGAATATGCACCACATTTATACACATGTAGCAACGCGTTGCGGTGAGGTTCTGCTAGATTTATCCCGGAAGTAGATCACTTATTGATATAGTAGTTTAAGAAAAAGATTTGTGGAATAATGCTTGAAGAAAACCAGACATCATCACGGAGTGGATGGCTTTTCTCTATCAACAGAAGTCATACAAGAACCACATTCATAACGTGAAGATTGACACCGTGCATGGAAAATCTCTGAACCCCTCCTACTCCCCAAACTACAACGGATTATTTCCGTGTTTCAAGTGTATGAATCCTCCTTTCTTCCAGCTTTTAACAATGATGATTCTGTAAGGAGTATTACTGAAGCGAGAGAATATACCCATCACACTTCACGTTTAACAATGCATTTTATTACCCATACAACGTAAATCTCCTTCAAAATGATCCTAATCCACACCAAAATGCTAGCTACCATGCACACATTCACGCCAAATATGAAAATACACCGATCACTTTAAACCAACAAAGCCAACGCCTCTGATAATATCGCAGCCCAAAACCTGCACTTATTCGCGCAAACACTGCAACATAGAATGTTTAAGCATTGCTTTAATAACTGGGAACAATTTAAAGTGGACCTCACCATTGATATCAAACTAAAATCTAACCAGCTCCCTTCTGGGATGGAGATCTCATTTACTGTTGTGTTTTAGCCAGTTCACCTTCTCTCAGCCTTTCTCCGCATCGTTTGATATTCTTGTAAAGGATCGATCTTTCATAATCAGTCATCAATGTGTGCAGAAATGGTAAAACTATTTTATGAGGATGCATAGAAATGGAGATGTTCAGCTCATACTGAATGGTTGGTTTCTGACAAATTTCGAGGAATCCATTTTCCCAGATTGTGCATCACGCCAAGTTTTTGAAAAGCTTGAATTGAGCTTTTCTGCCAATTCTTCAACCGTAACCGCTATTTAGGTTTTGACAAAAGTAGGTTTTCATGAACCTGAACTCGATGACTTGTTCGTGGAGCACCTTTCAAGGTGAAACCCCCCTTCCTAAACCACCCAACGGATTCTTTCTTCAAAGCAGTCTTCCCCAGAAATACTGAGAATATTTTAGATCGTTTCCGATGCATTATTGCTGTTTCTAAACCCTCGGAGCGTTCTACGTCTTAAAGGCTCCGTCACACGTCCATCTGTAAGTGGTGGGGATCAAAGTAGTAGCTGAATGCTTAATTTATATTGTAACGACATAAATTGTTACTTGACAACAGCGCAGTGTCATAATAATATGTAAGTTGTTTCTATTCAGATATTTTAAAAGAACAAAGTTATCTCAGATCTCGGACATTATTTATGGAAATATCTGCTATTTAAACATTATTTATATAATCAAAATAGTTCACATTCTCTCCTTATATTGCAACTGAATAAAATATATGAATAGGTTTTATCTCCATGTATTACGCATTTAGCTGTTCCCGGTTTTAATTAGTAGACGTGTAGGATTTCATACGTTTTATTTTAGTAACTTGATTTAGTATCAGTTACTAAATATGATATTAGTAATCCAGAAAACATAATCATGTGCCTATCATGACAAAGAATACAATTAAATATTTTTATCTGTTTGTCGTCTCTATTTTTGTACAATGGCATGTAATCAGTCGGTCACAATGTAGAACATTTGTTTTAATGCTATTATTAAATTGCGTTGCCAAGAGAGCGGAACCAGTTTCTTTGACCATATGCAGAAAAATTGTTTTTGTCATTTCTAAAATAGAAATATAAAATCTCTCCTTACACGTATGTTTTTTTTTGTTTTTATCGAGTGTTTGCTTAAAATACTTTATGGTACTTAACCAGACACAATCGTGACAACGATGCAGACATGGAATTCCTCACTAAAATGATATATTTATAATTTCGCTATCATTCGGTTTTAAGGACTAATGTACTATACGTTTGTTGAAGAGATGTGTTTCCTTTTAGCTTCAATGTTTTTTACTATATATAAACTTCTAATACTTAAGTTTATTCAATTATGCTGCAGGCGTCACATCTCAAAATTATACATAATGAAGTTTATAAACTATCAACAGCTTTTGCTTCAACAAAAATTATGGAAGCATCAATAATTCTTTTAAATAATAACACATTATTGACTACAGTATTGAGGCGTGGAATTAACATGAGAGGGAATGCGTCGACGCGAGAAATTCAATAGCATTTAAAAAAATTTATAATGTAGTATAGGAGAAAATAATTCCAACATTACAGATGGAATCGGACACCATTACCAACATACGTACATCCATCCATCTATCTATCCATCCATCCATCCAACCATCCACTCATCTATCCATCCATGCATACATGCATACATACATACATACATACATACACATGTGCGTGTATATATAAATAAATATATGTATATAGAGAATAGTACAAATATGAAATAGAAAGAAAATAGGTGAACGCAAACCGCGGATTACATAAAGAGAATAGAGAAACATTTGACCACATAGTTTCTAAGTGGACCTTGCCGAAACAGAAACTATATATCTCCTCGGACTTGATCAAGTCAGCAAACTGAGAGAAAATGGTAGAGCCATGTGCAAAACATAGAATGTGACAGGAATGTGACTACGATAATCTGGGACTGTCAGGATAGAATTTTCGAAGTCGAGAATCTTTACACACTCTTACAGACAGAGAGCTTAAAGTAAATCAACCAGATATTATTGCCAAAGACAAATTGGATCACAACTGTCTCGCAATCAATACATCATTTTCAAAAGAGACAATACTAATCTCAAAGAAATTGAAAAGCAAATGTCAACATATCAACAAACTATTGTTTATAAAGTTTAAAAAAATAGGTAGCTAAAACGTGAAGATTAAAAACAAAGACATTCTTCATAAAAAAATTAATAACCTGATATATATATATATATATATATATATATATATATATATATATATAAAACGAAAGAGAGAAATAAAGAAAGTGAGAGAGAGAGAGAGAAGGAGGGAGAGATAGATTTGAAGATAGATATGGATATGAACATGATAAAAATCTTAAGGAGAGAAAGACGTGGATAAACAAAAATAAATAAAAAGGAAATATATAGCACACAAAATCTCGCGATGCTGTCGTGTATGTTAAATACATTAAGATGCTTTGAAAATATGAGCAAGAAACGCAGCACGTACCTAAGGAATACAAAAGAGCAATCCGTTGTGCAGTGAAAGAAAGATAGGTAACTAAACTAATGATGATGACGATGATGAAGAAGACTACAATGAACATGAGGATCATGATGATTGTGGTAGTGATGATTTTATAGAAATTCCTCCATATTTTGCCTCGTCTTGCTGTAGTCGTATTTTTGTTTGATAAGAAAAAATCCTGTTGTCGCTAGGAAACTGCATAAAGCATCTATGTGATGAGGTCTGGCGTACTCTGTTGAGAGTTTCTAAGTTGATTATGTGATGTGTCTAAAAATGTTGAAGATTCTAGTTTAAAAACGTATTTGCAACGTGCGTACGGTACGTGATATTCTTTTCTGATATATTCTCTTACTATTTCCAGTTTATGAATAATTGTTATTGCTATTTATATTCACAAACCGTATATGTAATTTATTTACATTTCATGAAAGTGTTTCTCCTGCACTTCTATATTTCTGAAAGGCGTGGTGTAAAGATGTCTTTTCATTTGAACTGTCTTTGATATCGGTTCCTTGTCAGGTTTTGGCCGTAAGAAATCTTTCCTCTCAAATTTTACTTTAAATGTTTTGTTAAATTTTCGTTTCATGTTATCTATAGCGTGTTTTGCTCCTTTACTTTTATAAATCCGTATAAAAATTTTCCTCTCACAAGTCGTTTTCAGTATATCCTGCCTGATACACAGCTCCCATTACTTTAGTCCTTCTCTCTCGACTTTTCTCCACCATTCTCCATTCTGTGCTGTTTTTTTCCCTTGCTGTCTCAAAGTTTTGTTTGCTTTGAATTGCCATCAATGTTTCCGTACCTTTGACTTTGTTTTCTAGAAAAGGTGTTGAATCCCAACGCCAACCCATTTATACTTCTAGGAAGAGGTGGTTCATGTTACCATATCATGTATCCATTATCTTGTGCAGCATGGGAACCCCTACCAGGAGCTGGCACTTCGCTGGCATTGCTCTATAGGTTACTGAGGCACACAAGCCACCACATCAGCACAGGGCGCTTTGCTGGCCTTCTTTAAAGGTCATCGAGGCACACAAACCATAGAAAGATTTTGTTTCTGATTTTCTTCTTCATGCTCTTCACTAATCCTTAACGTTCAGTTTGTCATATTTCAGATGTTGTTACGGTTGAGGGTTGGCAAAATCGTCAGATCATCGGCAAATATTCTTTGCAGTATTTGTTTCCGTTCTTTTCGTTCTGCGTTCAAATTCTGTCGAAATCAACTTTGTTTTCTTCAACTTGGAGCCGATAAAATATAAAATTAGTAAAGTTCTGAGTCGATAATATCGACTTCCTCTTTCCTTTAAAATTGTTGACCTTAGGACTAAATCACAAATCGTTTTTACGCTTTGGTTTATAAACGTGTGTAAATACAATATGGTAGATGGATTAAGATGTTTGCTTTGCAATCATAGTGTCCGATTTCGATCCTGCTGCGTTGCATCTTGAGCAATTCTCATCTTCTATGCAAGGTTAACTCATAAACCGTGAGTAAAAATATATAGATGGAAACTGTGGAGAAGCCCATCCGATGTAATTCAAAGGTCCAGACATGTTACACTGTGTTACGATGTTTCCTCTTGGTGTCAACATGAATGATACACACACGTTTCAATGGAATACTCTGTTTCTTATGCGATGATTCAATTAACACGATAGTTTAGTTGTTCAAATATTTCGCATCGTAGAATCGGAAATTCAGATTGAAATCGTTTTAATTATTTTAGCTTTTATTCATAACTGGGTTGACACGTCTATATATTTCTCTGAATTCATATATTTATTAACTTTTATTTGAGTTTCAAGTAGTTCGATGCTTTCATCATGCTCCTAATCTCAGTATATTGTGTCTTGCATCGGATTATCAAGATATTCATTGATATTTTATATTAATTTGTTTCTTGTTGCAGTGCGCTATTTGTCTCAATCTTTACGCATCTTGATATTTTTGCAAACTCCCTGTATGGGTTTTTAATGAAGGTTTTCTAATTTGAACTCTCCCTAATTCATAGTTTTAATCCATTCATGCAGAAGAGATGATGAAGAGATGATATTTTTAGCTTGTCACTAGCGATTATATTAGCGCATTTGTTAACAAAGTAAGGGTTTTATCAAATTTAATTGGCAATACAGAGTCCCCTGAAAAAAAAATGCTCTTATAAGGCTTAGTCAAGTTTTTTTTTAATTACGTTTCTTGTATGTTGTAGTACGATTAATACAGTCCATTCTGCATTCTCTGTATATAACATCAAGAAATTTGTTAAGATGTCAGAAAATCTTCTGTAATTAATTAGCAGCAACCTCAGGTCTTGTTTCCTTGTAGCACCTGCTTCAATAACCGTTCGATTTACAAATAGCTATTCTGTACATCTGAACGTTCATTTCAAACATCCTGAAATCTCTTATGATATGTTAACAGCCTCGAAACAGTCTTGATGATTCTACAGATACTCACATCTGCAATGGAACTAAACATTATTGAAGCGTTTGAGCATGAGGAGTCAACTATCAAAAAGATTCCAAAATGTTTAAGTTATACGAGAATGTCAACAATGTTGCTAATATTTAACAGATTTTCTGTTGAATAAATGATATATAATTTTGTTGTTTAATTGAATTTGTACAAACATAATTACACATATTAGATTATAAAATTTTGTATCTAATCGAAACATTCTGACATGTTGCATCGAAGTTCGGCATACAAAAATTATCCTCAGATGTATTTATACTTACTTTATTGATTTATAAAATTGTATAAAACTGTTCAGAACCAGGACCAGATATCTGTAAAACCAGAAATGAAATTTGAAATCGATAAACCACAAATATTTTCCCTTCCCCTCATCGCACACGTAATTCGAATTTTAATTAATTGAGATTTAGAAGTCGTTAATTTCCTGCCTCGAACCAATTTAAGCATGAAGCTAAACATTTTTACTCTTCATTGGGAGGGGTGGGATTCTTGATTAATTACAATTGTTTGCCCCACTACGTTATGTATGTTAGTCCTGGACATACTTCGGATGGAGAACCAGAAGTTCTTCGCTTCAACAACCAGAATATTCTAAATTATTCAATAAATCTGATACAGCTTTAGAGACTACAACTGTCAATATTCAAATGCTTATTAAAAGTACAGTTATTCTACCTGAAATCTTTCTTGTTTTACCGAGTTCTTACAAAGTAAATAAGTCGATGGCGAGACGGAAAATATACAGTTAAGAACGACGGAGATAAAGTAACAAGAAGTAGTAGGAATCATATATGCACACACACACACACACACACACACACACATACACACACACACACACACACACGCACGCACACACACACACACACAACACACACGTACGCACACACACATACACACACACGCACGCAGGCACGCACTCACGCATACACACATTCACACATTTATATGTATACGTAAACACACACACATATTTACTTGCGTATATTAAATAGTGAAAAGGAATTCACATAAATTAAATATATATATATATATATATATATATATAATTATGTCTGTGACCGTCTGTTTGTGTGTGTATGTGTGCGTATACGTATGTGCGTGTGCGTATACGTGTGTGTTTGTACGTATTTCTGCGATTGTAATATAAATGAATTTGTACGAACCTCCGCGTGATAAATTTTCTCTGATACATTAGAAATGAGAAGCCGAACATAATACGTTTCATACAGAGACACGTAACTTACAAAGCCAGCACAGAAATAACTCACTACATCATATTGTTTCTTCCTTGAGAAAGCAAAATGTTTTCTATCGCACACGCTTATATTTGCCTACACAAGCACAAACTCCCAGTTTATATGCGTATGTTGCGTATGTGTGACTATATATATATATATATAGGCGCCGGAGTGGCTGTGTGGTAAGTAGCTTGCTTACCAACCACATGATTCCTGGTTCAATCCCACTGCGTGGCACCTTGGGAAAGTGTCTTCTATCATAGTCTCGGGCCGACCAAAGCCTTGTGACTGGATTTGATAGACCCAAAATGAAAGAAGCCCGTCGTATATATGTATATATATATGTGTGTGTGTGTGTGTGTGTGTGTGTCTGTGTTTGTCCCCACCATCACTTGACAACTTGGCGGTTCGGCACAAAGCGACGGATAGAATAAGTACTAGGCTTACAAGGAATGCGTACTGGGGTCGATTTGATCGACTAAAATGTGGTGCTCCAGCATGGCCGCAGTCAAATGACTGAAACAAATAAAAGAACATTATTAAATGCTTTTTATTTTATCTCTGCACATTGAACAATTGTGTCAGCTATCAAATTCAGCTTCAATATGTTTGTACATCTAATAATATATTTAAATTTTATGTTATATATAATTCATAACACCGTCATATTCTGGTTGGGCCCAGTTTTGTTTAGATATATCAGGATTTTCTTCAGTCCATCGCTTTCCATGTTGTGAAGAGAGTTTTTTTTTTCTTTTCAGCATACTTCTGACCGTTTGAACCAATGCAAATTTCACTTCGTATGCCAGCATTTTTCATGTATGTATGTATGTATGTATGTATGTATCACAGTCTTTTCCCATGTATAACACCGATATCCTTGGTATCAATCATTGAATAACTGCATTTTATAATTTTAGGAATTTTCAGTCAAAATTGTGAATCATAAATTGGGGTATCTTTTGTCAGCTGATAAATATTTGGAACTTATGACGTAATGGGAAACATACATTTCGCACACGCACACACACACACATACACACATACCCCCCCCCACACACACATTTGTCAGTTTCAAAAGAAAACAAGAGAAAGTTACTCTATGCCATTGTAAAATGTAATAGTTTATGGGATTATTTGCAAGCGTGGTCCTACATCTTTGGAGTGGAAAAGACGGTTGGAAGAATATCAACAGAGAGGAAGACGGGCAGAGTAACAGGCTTTTGAATATTTCAAATAATATGTAGCAACATACAAACACACACACACACACACACACACACACACATCTTAATGTATATTCATTTGTATGGGTATTCATGCGTGCATGCATTTTATATGTGTATACATATGTGTATGTAATTATATAAATATATACATGTGTGTGTCTGCCTGTCTATGTATCTATCTTTCTGTATACCGATACAGTACACACACACACATGCACATACACACATATATATAAACAAGGCTACAAAATATTACCAGAATTGCTAGAAATAAGAGTCGAAAACTACTCGAAGAGCCGCATAAACCACTAACTCAATCAGTTTACGAAACAGAGGAACGAGAAAGTACCTTACCGTGGTGAGACAAACTCACACACGAAGCAATAGATATATCCATTATGACATGTGTGTGCGTGTGCGTGTGTGTGTGTGTGTGTTTGTGCATTCGATTTTCTTTATCCGTTTTATGTGGCACTTCGAGTCTTTTTTGGCTCTTATACCTAGGAATGCTGGTACTATTTTGTACCATTGTTTATCAATTTGCCTTTAGGTTTTAATTGCTAACGAGCCACCTATATTACAATATATGTAATATATTATATTCTCTTATATATATGTGTGTGTATGTGTACGTGTGTACATGTATACATACATGCATACATATGTATTTGTATATATATATATATATATATATATATATGTGTGTGTGTGTGTGTGTGTGTGTGTGTGTATATGCTTACATGTATGCATAAATGTATGTATGTATGAATTTGTCATTATACCCAAAATCCTTTAGCATATAAACTGTATTTCCTATTTCAGTTTATATACTCAACTGCCAAAGTAATAAAATATTTTTCATGTTTTTAATATAACTGACATGATTACGATACATTTCAATGCTTATCTTTTATATATTATATGACAATATTTCTTATACACTTCTTAGAAAATGCTATAGATACAAGCACCGCAAGCTGGCATATTTCCGTAAATTGCATTAAATTATTCTTGTAATTGGAAACACATTGAAGCGTAATATAATATGCATTATAAATTTGTTTTAGAGCATTTAACATATATATATATATGAAAGACAAACAGACAGAAACAGGAACAAGGAAAAGAATTTGAAAATGCACAAAGAAAATATTAGAATTTATTTAGATTTTGAAATATTATAAATGAAGTTGATTTTCAATTGTGTACGGTATGTGGCGCTGTGCTGAAAACTGTATTTTCTGGCCGTTGTTGTAAATATTGTCTTTTTTGTATAGAAAGAATGTGTGTAGAACGCTATCTATCAGTGGACAGATTGATTGGTCATCGTTCATGTGTTAACGTAATGTTGTATTAAATTTAAAATCTTATAAAAAAAGAGAAGCAAAAGTAAAGACAAAAAATTGCAACTCCTTTTCAAAACTTGTAATATTTATCCCGTTAAAGTCAATGAAGTACGAGATGACATCTCGAATTTCTGCAGAATATCAAGGATAACGTCAGAACTGTTCGTTAAAGGAAACTCTTATCAATTTATTGTGCAAAACAAAGACAGCTAGAACCAAAAAATAGGAAGAAAACGCCTGACAAATGTTGTGGGTTGATATTCACCTTCCCCTACAATAGGCTTCCTCTTCCTAAACCAAAGTCCAATTCAAATGGAAGAAAATGGAAAAGAATATTTGACCTAAAAGGACAACAAAAATAAAACGATAATAGCATTGTCATAAAGGAAACAGATAAAGTGCTGTAAATAATATAAACATATAGCAAAACATAAATACTGCACTTAGAAAACAACTTTTAATTAATTAACGAAGACATATTATATCATTAGAAAAATACGTTTTCATCAGGTAAATACACGAACCAAAACATCTAGAAGCATTCAAAAACCAACTGCCTTCATGATTCTGCGAGGCTTGTGAGTCGTAGAATGTATTTGTTAGTTCCGGTAAGTAGTATTATAGCAGAAGACTACGCGATGTCTTGTGTGGGTAGGGGTTACCCAAGATTTCTAGCACTGATGGAGGTTAGAGGACTGATTAGCTGGGGTGGGGGGATCGGAAGGCAAAGCATCTCATCCTTGCAATTCAGATAGAGTTAGTACTGTTTATCTTTTAATTTTATAAGGTGCCTGAGTGGCTGCGTGGTCAGTAACTTGCTTACCAACCACATGGTTCCGGGTTCAGTGGCACCTTGAGCAAGTGTCTTCCATTATACCTTCGGGCCGACCAAAGCCTTGTGACTGGATTTGATAGACCCAAAATGAAAGAAGCCCGTCGTATATATGTATATATATATATATATATATATCTATATATATATATATATATATATATATATATATATATATATATATATATATATATATATATATATATATATATATATATATATATATATATGTGTGTGTGCGTGTGTGTGTGTGTGTGTGTGTGTGTGATCTTAATCCGACAGCGAGTGGTTGCGGACCGAACTTCTTAACAATATAGCCATGAATACATCTGTGAGTTAATAAACTGTCTTACTGCTTCTTACTGAATTTAGCATATAAGACGATTGGGTGAAGAATGCTGGAGTGGAAGTGGCATAAGCTCATTCTACTCTGAGGAGCAGACGATATTGTAGAAATGGTAGGAACTTATTTTGTGGTATGAACCACCACCAGAGCATCTACGTAACCAATGAACCAGCAATAGCAACAAAGGACGAAATGTCCCTTAAATCTTCTATCCTCTTAAATACCGACTAAGTCGTCCTTCAGACGCACTATTTCCTTTTATTGTCTTTCTACCGCTGTTATAGTGTCCTCCATTCCTTGGAGCAGATTGGACTTATCTTACCGCCACTGACAACCCCGATACACACACCTCCCTTCCCGCCATTCCTCTTGTTTATGTTCAATCCTCAGTTGCAGCACCAATCACAACACACTTCCTTTCCTTCCCAGAATTCTTGTTATTTAAATTTCTCTTCAGAGCTATGTCTTTCTCGCAAGGCTTCAAGATGGCCATTCATGGCAGCAATCATGTAGGTCTACGAGGAAATGGGAGGATGATAGACACAATTCGTTTCTCCAAGCACAGCTACTAGAAAAAGAAAAAAAACAGGAGATGTGTAATTGGCTAACGTGACCTCATATAGAATGGCCATGGGTAAAAAGACTTCATAAATATGATCTGCTGGGAACTAAACGCTGAACAAATATTCGTTACGAAATGAACCGTTATAATTTATATTTAGAAAATAATGAGCTTTATAAAACATTTTTCTTTTGGTGGATTTTTACATTTTCATTGTAAGTAATTTCAAATATTGCAATCATAGCTAATTAATAACTAGCTAATTAAAAGATAATGGATTTTTAACATTTCCTTATGTTGTATCATATGCGCTTTACAAACTTCCAATAATCGCATTCCAAAATAATATGTTTGATTACTTTAAACAACACTGTCATGTCACCGCCCTTGAGTTTAAACAATTATTGGTGAATAAATTATTCCGACAGATTAGTTAAAAAGACGTTTGAAGTTAAGAATGAAAGTATCGAGGCAGTTACGATGAAATTAAACAAATTATTTCGAAGACTTAATATGTTATATAAATTGATTGAGAGAAGAGTGTAAAGGTCAAATTTATTTTCTATTATTTTCAACATACCTCTGCAAGATGAGATAAATATTAAAGCATGCAATTTCACGTTGTTAGACAGATACATCTGGAAGAACCTAATGGATATCATGACAATTTATCACATTTATTTCCCGATAGGATAAAAATTAACGAAGACATGAAAAAGACTGCTTAGAAGCACAATGGAAAAGTTGTAGTATATATCAATATTGAGCATTTCAATTCAATAATATATCATTAGACATGTTTTATAACAGTTCTTTTCACTTAGCTAAGCAGAATCAATATTGATTTCGTCAGCATCGTTATCAAAATCCTCACAGCTGCAATCACGAACGATAACACAAAAACCACCACCAGCACCAACAACAACAACAAACATACAAAAGCTGTAAAACCAATATCTTTTCAAATACCTATGGAAACATTCCTGTTAAATTATAATAATACTGGAGAACATTGGTGGAAATTCTGACAAGAAATGACATTTTTGGCAATTGAATTGATTGGTTAATTCTAGAGAGCGTGGAAAGTGCGCTCGTTAGTAAATTGGTTCTCGTTGCTTTCAGGCAGAATAATTTCAAAGGAAACCGAAGGTGAAATTAATTGGCAACAAACCGAAGAATGTATTCAAAAATTTATGAATCTGTAGATAAATTTCTGTGTATAACGAATTCAGTTTACAAGTAGACTAAGGCACACACACACACACACACACACACACACACACACACACACACGTACATATATACATATATATACATATATATAATAATATTTGTCCCTAATATTATTATATATATATATATGTATGTGTGTCTATGTATACGTACTTAACAAAAGCACGGAGACACCAGGTGAATTAATCGTAAATAAGTTTATATACGTATATATGTCATAACCATATCTTTAGCGTTGTTGTGTAAAAAAAAACAGTTTTTGAACACCATGGAAATTCCCGCAGCAAGAATCAGAGAAAAGCTCAATTAAATAAGTCTACATGTTTTTTTCGGCGGATGAAGAAGAATCTCCTCATCTTGTTCTATAGAAAACAACTCACAGCTACACGAGGAGCAGAAGCTAATTTGCATGTTATTCATAGATAAGGTAAAATAAAAATAATTTTAAATGTATACATTTAGCAATCCGTAAGTCAATAGATTATGTGCTTAAAACACATTGCTCTTTAGAGAATAGAGAACAGAGACTACATTGTTTAATGAAAGTGTTTAATCATATAGTGAGTAAAGATGTTTCTCTATTAAAGACACGCTCAAAAACGTAATCTGAAGGGAAGACAGACCCGATAAACCAGCAAAAACTAAGTGAAACTAGTCTCAGTTCATTCTACGGGGAGCGCTCAGGGTTTGCTTAAGCACTAATGCTAAACGTGCAGCGTATATTTATTAAATATTATATGTAACAAATTATTTATCATATACATAATGCACACACCCATACACACACATGCACATACATACACACACACGTACACATATACGTACATATATGTATATAATGTATTGCTCAGTTATTAGTAGAATCAACAAAAAAACGTGCTCTATTCAGTGAAAGATAAATATCCTCCACAAAATATCGTCTGGCCAGAGGGAACCCAGTGGATGAAGATGATACCCTTCCTGTCAAAAACGAGGGATTCTCGTGAGCTTCCCGCTGCATTTGTTTTATTTGACTGATCATTTATGCCAGCGAAAATCAGATGCTTGGCCTATCCAAGTTAATCCAGAAGCAGTCTGGAGCTTTCCATAAGTTTCTGTAGCGTTCTTGCCTAGTTTGACACAAAACTTCACTGCTTCTAAATGTCTCGACTGTAACAACCACTGTTTACTAGGATGTGTTCAAAGTGTTGCTGCAATCTTCTCCTTCAATATGGACTAAGAAAAGTTGGCAGGTCAGCTTATTAGATATCTAGTAATGACATACTAAAATTACAATAATGTATGACAGTTAGAACTACTAAAATGTCTCTAAACGTATGGAATGCACCTCATAGGTATATGTGCATAAACAAGCATATACATATATAAATATAAACATATACATACATGTGTGTGTATGTCTGTGTGTGTACAGAAGAATATATGTACAGCATAAATTTGTCGTGCACATTTCTCAATGCTGGCAGACGTACAAAAATAAAACCCTTCATACATTCTGGAATTTAAAGTCAGCAATTTATTACCATAAACAAAAATTCTCTGTAATAAACGTCAGGTCGAAGCTGAAGCTAAACTTAAAAGCTCACTCCTGTTCAATCACGAGAGAAATACAATTAAGTCAGTTTACAAACTGATATATATGGCTATCTAATATGAGAAATTGACCCCCATTTACATAAAAATATCTGGAATATCGTACGTTGTAATACGTCATGTATGATAAGTTTGACAATAACAAATCTCGCTTCCTGCTATTTTACAATAATATGTCGTGTCTTAGACGTTGAAATTGGTAGTTATCTTGAAAATATATATGAAAAACAAAATTAAAAACTGTTCCAATCTGAATGTGTAATATCGATATTCCCCTCACAAAACCTATTTTAGAATCTGTAGTATACTGGAATTATAGATCAGAAATATTATAGATATAGTATATGACACACCGAGTTAGCTTGAATACCATTTACTTTCTACTTAAATTTTGATTGTGATAATATACGTGCAAGATGAACCAGAATATAACTACAGCAGCACAGAGGCTTATACTACAAAAAGCAAATATTTCGAAAGAAACAAACGCTTATGATGCACATACTTATATTCTAAAATCAGCTCAAACGATCGTAGTGTGCGGAGACAAAAAGCAAACATGTCAAATGTAGCCTAATTAAAATAACAGATCATTTCGCAAAGACCAAGTGAAATACTGAACACTATTTGGAAATTATTGGCTGTACGAATGAAAAAACAGAAACATTTCAATGAAGCACCACATAATACTAGCATGCAAAATACGATTTTAACTGGAAATATGCGCATGTCTTTTGCCAATATGACTGCTAAACACGTGATTAATCGTAAACTGGGGTAATTACCGTTAGGTGCCAAAAAGGAGAGCGACAGCAAGCTAATGAGAACAATCAGTTAGTATCATTATCAATCCATTTCATAATCTATCTATCTATCTATCTATCTATCTATCTATCTATCTATCTATCTATCTATCTATCTATCTATCTATCTGTGAAGACATGAACTATCCAAATATAGAGATAAACATAACTTAATTAATAATAAATTAGATATTAAAGTATCATGTGTTCATAGGATTACCTGTACCATTAAATACTATAGAAGCAGGTAATAATAAGTATATCATACTATGATTGGGTAGCATGTCATTCATCGTATACCCTCTATTATCTCGAAGTCTATGTAGTATTGCTTTTTAATAACCGTTAACCCCTTTGATCTATAACCCTTCAATAATTATATTATATATTTACCCCTTCAGTATTGGAACTCACTTCCTTCATAGTTAGTATAACATAAATTTACAATGGTTTACTAAATCTAGGATCTTTTATTATTCTACCTAGATCAGTGAATTTGATGTATTTTAGAAATATTTTATAAACCCATTTCCATAGATATCTTTATTTTTACTTTTTCCGATTAATATTTGATACATATATTTTTATTTATATGGTGTTTTTTATAATAACAACATATCTAGGTATTTTTTTCAATATAATTTATATCATAATTTATAAAATAATCTTTATTCTATTTTATTCTATTTTGAATTATCCTTATTTTTATCTCTGTTATAAATTTTATATCATTCTCTGAAGAAATATTTTATTAGATTTCTATGAAACTTTATATTTTTTATATTGTATATTATTAAATGTATTTATATACAGTCTTATACATTTGTGTAGCGTCTATAGCTTATAAAGAGTTTATGATTTCTCTTCATAAAACTGACTGTATAATAAAATATATTTTATATTTATAATTGCACATTATGTTTTATAAATTTTTTCTATCTATATTTGATATTTTTATACATTTGTATACCCTTTCATATACTTTCCTAGTGTTTGTAATTTGTAAATAATTTTTTATATATAAGATCTTTGTATATAATTTACTGGATACGGGAATCTTTATTTTAGTATATTATTAATCATGCAATATTCAGTAAATGTTTACATGCCCAAGTTGGTTTAGGTATTGCTTCCCAATGTATTCCCTTATACATTTAGTATACGTCTAATTCAAAAACCCCTTATGTACGATACCATATTTTATGATATCTTATCATTATCCAACCGTAGTGAACAGAATAGTACTTTTCATTGCTTTAAATTATACTATATACTTCTACCCATATGATAATATTATTTCGTTATACATCCATTTTAGAAAACCTTTATCATGGCCTTCGAAACAATATGCTTAGATTATTCTTTATACTTTTTCAAGGTTTTAAGTTTAATTTCTATCCGTACTCTATGTATTGATTTAAATTTTCTCAATTTAATATAAATTTGCTAAGTTATAGATGACAAACTTCCGTATCCCTCTATTCTAATTTCTCTTTTGGTTTTTCATTATATTCCCCTATACTTGAGAATCTAAATAAGCATTGGCCACCACTATCCTTCTTTCTTGCAGTTACCACCCCTTCCTCATCAGACATTCTCTTACTACCAACCTTGTAACCTACCCTTTTATGTAGATAAAGCTAGATATATTGCTCCAGTACCTTGGAAGTCAAGTAGCTTGTCTGACATTAATTGAGTTATCACCAATCACTAGAATACAGGTGGCAACTCCCAATGGATTTAATTCTGAATGGTTGAAGACATATTGCATAAACTCTTCTAAATATAAGTAACTACCTCACCACCCCTTTTATCTTGAACCCCACTATTTTCTCTGCTACCATCTAAATTACAGTATGCTTAATACGGTTTGCATTATTTCCTAATCTCATTCTGCCACAGATATGACAAAAGGAAACAATGTAAATATTTTGGATCCCATTATTGATGTAAATTTGTTAAAATAATGGTTTATCGTTTAGGTTTGAAGTCTATGCGGTCAGCTGACAAGGACGGCTTCTTTCAGATTGGTGTTACGTTTTCATTAATCAATTAAATGGAGCCGCTTGAAACGGCCGTAATGAATTGAGACTAATTTTTACATATACACTAATTTTTACATATACACACACAAACACACATACACACACACAATTCATGTATCAAACATCTTCATATATATATATATATATATAGCGCGCCAAATTAAGACTTTTGAATTTTAATCTTTATAATGGATAGAATCACGTGCACGTGTTCACTGGTTGAAGACAACTAGCACGAGATTCTGTTCGATTATAAGAATATCGGCAATCTGTACTGATGATAAATAGATACTTTTATTTTGGAAGTATTGATTTTGAAACTATAGTCTGCAGATAATCGAGGTATGTACAATTTTCACTGGTCTAGCCCGCCTGTTTTTGCTCCGCTGAATCCGTATTTGAGAATTTTTTAAGTGAGTTTCTTCTAGGATATTGACAGACCGGTCACTGGTCAATCTTATATACGCAAGTACTATATATATATATATATATATATATATATATATATATATATATATATATATATAAAAGAAAAGAAAAGAAATGGAGCAATAATTAACAATGAAAAGTTAATCATTGGTATTAAAAAGTCATAGTTTAATTGTAGTTCAGAAACATTTACAGCTGTTTCTGTTTATCAAAACAGGGTAAACTTGCATTCATCTAGTTCAGTTTAACAAACAACGTTAGAATGATTTAGAGGAATATAAATAGGAAGCACGCAAAAGAAACCAGAATTATGCAATATTAGGATATTCACTTACTTGTACATGTTTACACTTTTATTCCCTTCAAAGTATTCTCTGCTTGAAACAATGCATCGGTCCAGACACGTTTTCCACTTTTCGAAGCAGTCCTGGAACTCTTGTGAAGTGATGCCTTTTAACGCCTCCGTCGTTTATTCTTCACCTCTTCCACGTCTGCAAATTCCGTAGCACCAGCTCTCGTCTTCAGTGATGACTTTCGGAAAAAAAAAGGTCCGGATCAACTTCCAACTGTTCTTTTAATTTACGACCCGCATTCAATCGTGACTGCTTTTGATTTTCCGTGAGGAAACGAGACACAAATTTGGCTGCAATTCTTTTCATTCGCAACTACTCGCTCAAACGTCGTTAGCAGGAGGTTCAGGATACACCAGTCATATCAACTAGTTCGTCAATTGTCCAGCGACGAGCCCCCAAGACCAGTTTATGGATTTTCATGATGTTTTCATTCGGTCGAACGGTTGTTATTCTTTCTGAGCGAAGTTGGTCCTCAAGCGAAGAGTCACCATTCCTAAAGCGGGAAAACCACTCGTAAACTTGTGTTCTGCTCATGGCACAACGTCCTTGTAAGCTGACAGAAGTATGACAATTGTTTCAGCCGCCGTTTTTCCCAGCAGAAAACAGAATGTCATGGAAGCATGTTGTTCCTTCGTTTTAGCCATCGCAAAAATCGATGATCAGGGGGGAAGCACTGCAAAACAAAGACGCACCACATGGCAGTATGACCTCCTCGAACAACGCCGGCCGGCAGACTGATGCATGAGGCTCGCATCAAGTGAGGTTTCCGGTTACTTTGAGTACCCCGTATATAAATAAATGTGTGTGTGTGTGTGTGTGTGTGTGTGTTTGTATTCTTATTTATAAATGTGTTCACATAAATATATGTGTGTTATTTTTTTTGTACTCACAAACACATACAGACAACCGCCTGTATACACTACGTTTGATGTATTTACAAGTTATCCAATTATGTAGTGCTTTCCAGTTTTGATTTTATGCAGACAGTCGATAACATTGCATATATGTTGCCAATATTATGGCGATAATGTCAGACGAAATAGTTTAGGAACATTCTCATTTCATCAGGAAATCATTAAAAATATTCTCCTCAGTATGAAACATCTTGAATAACTGAATAGAGTTGAGCTCTTTTAATCTGTTGTTTATCGTTTTTTTCGTTTTTCGATTTTGTTTTCTAGAAAATACATGTAATATATAACATGTCCTCGCCAGAGGTAAGACGAATTTGGAGCCAAAGCCAGTTCTGTGTCTGAAGAAGAGAAATCTTTCTGCAAATATCATGCAATTCACCGAATATTAAGAGGATATTTTTCAGTCATATAAACATTACATCTCAGAAACGACCACATGCTTCCTATTATATTGCTACATATATCCATACGTATACACGTACGCACTTGTACACATAAAAATACGAAGATAATCAGGTCCTTTGAACCTAAACTCACACTCAAGCAAACACACATAGATGTGCACACACACACATACATACACACACATACACACACACACACACACATATATATATATATATATATATACATACGTGTGTGTGTGTAAAGCTGATATATATATATGTGTATGCATGCTTGTATGTATGTATAGATATATGGATAGATGTAAATAACTTTGTATACAGAAAAGTACAAGTCAAGGAAATCAGTTACTACCGTTCAGAGCCGAGCGTATAAACAAGATTTACTGAAACACAAAACATATTGATAACCGCACTCACACACATTGACAAACACAATCATACATACACGCACAGAGAAGAAAGTCGTCAGAACGTCGGATAAAAATGATAAAAGTCTGTTGCCATATTTATGTAATTCTTCTGCGATATAATTACAAATTTCGACTTTGCCTTTCGGAAGATTATAAGGAAATACTAGCCGAGTGGTACTGTATTCTTTGATTTTAGCATCTGTTACACGTGGGATGCTCACGAACCGATGGGCTGAAATATATCTTTAGAACAGCTGCTCATTGTATTGTCCCCTAAATGAACTGACGGGTGTTTGGACCATGCCATTAAGTCAGCCTCGGTTTCGACCTGTGTTTGTGCCTGTGTGTGTGTGTGTGTGCGCATGCGTGTGTACATATACATATATATCCTTTTCTACTCTAGGCACAAGGCCCAACATTTTTGGGGAGGGGACCAGTCGATTGGATCGACCCCGAAAGGATGAAAGGCAAAGTCGACATCGGCGGAATTTAATGATATATATATCATATATATATATATATATATATATATATATATATATATATATATATATATATATATATATGTGTGTGTGTGTGTGTGTGTGTGTGTGTTTGTGTGTGTGTGTGCGTGCGTGTGTGTGTGTGTGTGTGTGTGTGTGTGTGTGTGTGTGTGTGTGTGTGTGTGTACATTTTATCACATATTATATTTATACAATATGAAGTTATTTCATAACTTCAAAAATTTATGGTCTAATGGTTGAGCAAGTGTTTATAATACAACATATACCAAGATAGAAAATGACGTTTCACAAGACGGCATTTAAAATAATGAAACTTCTGTAGCACAAATGATATTAAAACATTTCATTTTTCCTGAACCAGAAAGGCATGTTATCTCCTTCTTTTCGGATTTCTTCATCCCTCCATTTATATTTCATTTTCGTCTCCTTTTATTTCAGAAGATCGAACAACGCTGGAATCTTCATTTCTTAAATTTTCTTAGCTTAAAATTAACACCTGACGCGTTGTATTACGTACTTCTGAAGTGTTTCTATGGTTTGCCTGTTCTTAGAGCACTTTTCTTTCTTTCTTTCTTTCTTTCTTTCTTTCTTTCTTTCTTTCTTTCTTTCTTTCTGTTGCTTTTCTAAGACCTTGGAAGACTTCTTCACTTCCCGAGCTTTAAACTAATACATTTCTCTGTTGTCTACACCACCTGTCTTCATCTTTTGTTTTTATGTGAATTCTCCCTTCACACACACACACACACACAGACACACACATGTCTATATTGAGGTTGGAAATACCTGTTTGCAACTGGTTGAACGCAGGTAAATTATAAGCTTATTATCGCATGCTATACGTTCTTACGTTCTGGTCGTTCCGTCCGGCAGAGAGGCAGTTATTTTCGTCGTACACAATTTCCTCCCAGAATGCACTGCTTCTGAGGGCATCGATTTAGTAAGTAGGTCTGCCAAGGAAAATCTGTTGACTTGTTTAGAGAATCTACATAGATTATTCTTAAATAAATTATTGATTATGTTGAAAGTACGGCTAGAATGTTTCTACATATAGAAGACTGTCTCATAAAGTTTCTGGTATGGGAAATATAAGGAACAATTTCCAGTGCGGGACATATCGAGGGATTTGTATTAACATATAGTTGGGTCCTTAGATCTTAAAAAACACTTAATTATTCCAAGACCTCTCACTTTCTGAAGGACTATGATTCTTTAATGACCTCAGTGTAAAATCAAACAGTATAAAGATATGGAAACGCCTATGACATGGCTGACGACCGGTAAAATTTTAGGATCTTGCTGATGTAAAACTGTTAATGTGAATTGTCTTCTGTAAAGCTAAGTTATCGCAGACTATTTTCTCGCATACGTGAATTTACAAGTATGTCATGTTGGCTACTAGTTTGCATAAATCCATCACACTTACAACTACTACTAATAATAATTGATAGACAGATAGACTGATAGATAGATAAATAAATTGATAGATAGATAGAGATAGAATATGTTGATAGATAAATAGACAGACAGACAGATAGATAGATAAATAAATATATATATATATATATATATATATATATATATATATATATATATATATATATATATATATATATATATATATATATATATATATAGATAGATAGATAAATAGGTTGATAGATAGATAGGTAGAAAGATATATCGATAGATGAATAGACAGACAGACAGACAGATAGATAAATAGATAGATAGATAGATAGATAGATAGGTAGATAGATAGATAGATAGAGAGGTAGATAGATAGATAGGTAACATCCCCAATATAAAATTTTAAGAAGTCGAAATTTGTTTTGGTTGAGACAGACATGATCTTTAAGTGGATATAGTTACAATCGCATTTTCCTTCGCCATTTTATATCTCTCAGAATCTTCTACCATTTCAAATCATTGATCTAACTTAATAGTTAACCAGCCTGTATAGTTAATGAACATCTACCCCCACTTTGAGTCACCAAATAGCTTATCATATGAAAGCAATATTGTATGTTAATCGGTATATTTAATTTCGATATTTACTATGATATAAAATCATACAGTGTTTCTACAAATAGAGATGCGCTTAGCTTCATATTGGAACATAGAATTACGCTGCTTCATAATGATGTATGCGAACCATTATAGTCTCTACCCTGTAACGTATAATTTTAAATTACACTACCTCATCCATAACACCATCTTATATTGAAAATTATATGTTTCCATATTTCGTGTTTTTGATAAATGCCATGAAACTACCAGTAAAATTACACTAATCTAATATAGCACAAAAATTCCTTGTAAACATACAAATTTACATTAGCCCTAATTAATATTCCATTAATAACATCCTGTCTGATGTGTTATAGTATAGTGTAAACGAACATAAGTTTAGCTTTCTCAGTACACTTTATAACTCATTCCTGCCATATGGTTTCTAAACTACGAGAGCCCACTTATCATTAGACTGTATAATACTTGTCATTTTCTTGCACGCACAAAAATTTTGGAGACACTCGTATACATTATTTACATTATTTACATTATTTGCATTATTTACATTATTTACATTCGACGGATATTTGTCCCCATCTTGTTTGTTGTTAAAACGACGTTTCGGCTGATATACCCTCCAGCCTTCATTAGGTGTCTTGGGGAAATTTCGAACCTGAGTTCTCATTCCTAAGGCTTTTTTTCGATATCATTATTATTATTATTCAGGTCACTGCCTGGAATCGAACTCGGAATGTTGGGGTTCGTAGCCCGTGCTCTTAACCACCACGCCATATGCCCGTGGGCATATGTAAATAGCCGTCAAATGTAAATAATGTAAATAATGTGCATAATTCCGCATCTCTTAAATATAGAACTGCAGACGCTCGTATGTTTATAACGATACATACTATTGCATAATTAACGCAACACTAAAGGTAAATGAACTTTGAATTTTAATTTTCAAATTATATTTGAACATAATTTACATTTTCAGAGTATACTTACAAATGCAACTATAGTTTTACAATGTAACATATATTTAGCTTCTCTGAAGCAATTGACCTAATTAGAACCAAACATATTAACTTATTTCTTCATCCAGAAAATGTTTAATATCAATAGAGATATGATTACTTTCAAAACCGTTACTGTATTCTTTATATTACAAATAATATATTTACACACACACACACACAAACACATATACGATAGCTTCACATTTCTTTCAAATGTTGAATTTACACATATTACACAAAAGATATTATTCCTAAAAACATTTTCTTCATTCAGAAACTTTTTTGTAATTGTAACATATTTGTAGTTAATTATGTCAAAACAATATGACTGCAAACATTTTATGTAATTTTCCACGATATTTATACATATCTATCGATGATTACTTGGATGTCTATATACAAATGTGTGTGTATGTATGTGTGTGTGTGTGTGTGCATGCGTGCGTATGTGCGAGGGATGTGAATATATATTCATATGTATATTCCTATAAACATATTAATAATAAATATATACATATACATGTATGTAAATATGAGACATCTGTATCACGGAAAAGTTAAATGTTTTAACATCAACAGAGAGCAACGTGAATATCAAGAAAGGAATTTTTGCTGCTTACACGCATCTGTATAAGGTAGGATATTACAAACATGGCCCTATTTTGAGCGTACCACTTCTCCTCTTCAGATAATATAAACTGTATCCTAAACCCATTTACTCTTCTACACTTCCATACTCATGGCCACACCGCAGGAATTCGCCAAAGCTCTCAACAGCTCTGGTTTCAATTCAAGCGTCCATAGCATCAATGTGCAGCATTCTATAAAGTCTCATAAAAGTTGTATCATTTATGAATTTTGTGAAAATAATAAGAAAATTAGCACGCACATCTTCATACGTTCACATAAGTATACGTGTGTGTATGCATTCTCCTGTGCTTATATTTATGCTGTAGAGCACTCCGACAGTTACAACGACGAGTGTCCCAGCAGATGCGATCAACTGAACAGCTTGCTCATGAGATTAACGTGCAAGTGACTCAGCACTTCACAGTCACGCGCAGCCCTTTACATATTTCTCAGAGAGATTCAGCGTGAAACAGAGTGTGACAAGGCTGGCCCTTTTGAAATTCAGGTACTACTCATTTTTGCCATCTGAGTGGGTTGGAGCAACGTGAAATAAAGTGTCTTGCTCAAGGACACAAAGTTCCGCCGGGAACCAGCGACCCTACGATCGCCAGTCAAATACCTTAACCACTATGCCACGAACCTTCACATATTTATGTACGTATGTATATATATATATATATATATATATATATATATATATATATATATATATATATATGTGTGTGTGTTTATTTATGTGAGTGTAAGTGTACGTATGTATATTTGTGTGTGTGAGGATGTGCATCTGAGTGAGTGGACGTGTGTATGTGCATTTTCTTCACAAATTACATAATGCGAGTCCATGTATATGCATACGAGGTGTGATCAACAAGTATCCGGACTGTTGCCATAGTTACGAAGCTAAAGCATACACAGTGAAGCTGCCTGACACAGATTGACCTTGAACTCTGCTGTGCAAGCGCACTAAGTTTTTGCGTTCTAGCCCACTTCAGCTGTTCATAGCAGTGCTTGGAAGGAAGGTGTGTAGCGTGTGCTTGTCGCATTAACCATGACAGAGAAAGTTGTCATGGTGACCAGCCTGACTTGATATCTCATATGTTGATCACAAAGCACCAAACATTGTTTGTTTAGCATCGCCAAAATTACCTGAATATATTATTAAATATCGAAGTTATTATTTATGGAAATCGCGCAATATGACCTAGAGAAGCCACGAACATTAGTGCCTATAAATTCTTATTCTTCGTTTTCAAGAGACTGCAATTGGCATGGCTTTCACAAGGCCACTCTACAAATCTCTGCTAGCATTATTATTTTTGGTAGGTTTTTCATGTTTTGCATCTTTGCCAATAATATGTTTGGAGTTGACTGATTCTTGTTTTCCGTTCCGATGCGGAGGCCTCCAAAACATAACATCAACCACGACCATGGGCTCAGCACGATGGCAGCAGCCAGCGAAGACTCCGCTGCTCTCAGTAATAAACATATAGCAGGTTTGGCACGAAAAAAATTGCCTTCAGGTTTATCTCAGGAGAGCCTCTCAGCTAGGCTCGAAATGAGAACGAGCACTCTTTTTTTCTACCTTCAAGTATGAAAAATACATATGTTTACATTTTCCATCTTTATTCCGTTGCTAGTCATATCGATCGCTAAAACGCTTGCATTATTTTTAATGCATATTTTTTTCAGTCAAACAAACCAGTAAGCTACGTTCATCTAATTGTTAACATCTCTCCGTATCCACCCGGCTATTTATCTGCATCTCTTCCTTTCCACACTCACTCACTCTTTCTCACTCTCTCTCACACACCTACGCACACGCACACACACACACACACACACGCACACATGCAGAGACAAAGAATGTGTGTACTTTTGGAAGTGTTTTTTGCGTGTGTTTTTCTGCAAATGGCTGTGTATGAGTGTGGTTACATGTGTGTATGTAAGTATTTGTGTGGAGAACACACACACATACACACACACTGCTGTACGTCCTTTCTAAAATTCAAAGCATAAATGACGTAACGATATATACAGAAGTGATAAAAGCTATTGTTTTCCCCCCACATATTCTAAAGAAATTCACAAAGAAAAGGTATTTTAAAATTAATTTTTAAAAAAATACCAGAATTAATTCACGATTAATGTGATATTGTTTTCAATGTATCTTAGCTATTATCATAACAAAGAGCAGATGAATATTTAAAATCTTATTATATTAACAATTATTGGTATTTAATGTCTATAGAAAAACACTAAAAACCAAAATCCCTTTTATATCAAGTGAGCCAACAGTAGTTTTCGATGAAATTATATGCATTTCTTTTAAAGATTCTAAATGTTATTGTCATCATTAATAACACATTTGTTCTAAATAATAATACATACAATTGTATTGAGGTAATATTATTTTCAGTTGAAAATATGCTAAAAAATTTGCGCAATTCAAAAAACATTGAAACAGTTCATTGTTTGAAGAAATTCTGAATTCGCTAATTTTTTTTTTCTTTTCATTTTGATTTTCGTGTACGCACAACATTTGAAATATGTGGGTGTAGCAAATGAGATAGATTGTATGATAATAGTCTTTTTCTACCCTTGGCACAAAGTCTGAAATTTTTGTGGAGAGTGTCTAATCTATTAGATCGACCCCACTACGCACCTGGTACTTAATTCATCGAACCCAAGTACGCAATTTATCGACCCTAAAAGAATGAAAGGCAAAGTCGACCTCGGTGGAATTTGAACTCAGAACGTCAAACTAGAAGAAATACCGCTAAGCATTTCGCCCGGCGTGCTAACGTTTCTGTCTCGTATGAGAGTATTGGTTTCAGTTATTGGCACAAGGCCAGCAATTTCGGGAGTGTGGGCAAGTTTAATGAAATACTATTAAGTATCATACTCGGCGCCCGTAACAATTTTGTCCGCTCACCGCCTTACTTGCGATTGGTATAAGATTTCCTAAATTGTGAGAGGATAGAATATTTATAGAATCTAGAGTAGCAGGGAAGTAAGTTTACTGGCATCACAAGCTGCATTGTGAGTGGAATTTGCAAGACTCAAACAAAATCGTGGCACTCACGACGACGAGGGTTCCACTTGATGCGATCAGTTAACGTGTAAGTGGCTGAGCACTCCACAGACACGTGTACTGTTAACGTAGTCCTTGGGGAGATTCAGCGTGACACAGGCTGGCCCTTTGAAATACAAGTACAACAGAAACAGGAAGAAAAAGTGAGAGAAAGATTACAGCAGTGTTCGCCAGCACCGCCTCGTGAAGCTTTAGGTGTTTTGACTCAATTAACACTCGCATCGCCCGGTCTGGGAATCGAAACCGCAATCCTACGACCGCGAGTCCAGTCCACTGCCCTAACCACTGAGCCATTGCGCCTCCACCAGACTATATATATATATATATATGTGTGTGTGTGTGTGTGTGTGTGTGTGTGTGTGTGTGAGTGCGTGTGTATGTATATATGTATATATATATGTGTCTTTATATGTGTGTATACACACACAAACACACAAACAAACATATATACATCTGTGTATGTGTGACTGAGCGTGTGTGTGTGTGTGTGTGTGTGTGTGTGTGTGTGTGTGTGTGTGTGTGAGAGAGAGAGAGAGAGAGAGAGAGAGAGAGAGAGAGAGAGAGAGAGAGAGAGAGAGAGAGAGAGAGAGAGAGAAAGGGACTTCAGGCATACTTGATTCTTTCGCGGATGTATATTTGCTTTAAATGAAAAGATCGGAAAGCGGCAGCTCCGTTCATCGAAAGAAGTCCATTGCAGTATTTGTTCTGTCCATCGTTACACCGGCAATCTCTGATAAATCCTACTGCTGAAAACGCCCATTATCAGTCCATTGCAAACTCGTAATCAATGATGCCTTAATTAATCAATTGCCATATAAATTATACAAATAGATAAGTATTTGAATTGGAATTCCCTCGACTCTAATTGCTTAAAATAAACATTGCGTTTCATGGAAGAATACCACCTAATTATGAAAGAATTGTTTTAAATTGAAGTAAATCCAGCCTACGAGACGTTATTGATCAAAGAATAATGAAGTCTGTGATGATCTTAACCTGTTTAGAACTAAATCATTAGTGAGGTGTTGCGCCAACGTTCTATTATTGTAAAGTTTTAAACAATTTTCTTTGATACACTGTGTATTAGTTTATGACAAGAAACACCATCAAATGATTAACATCCAGAGAGATGAAGGTAAAATTAGGCGACAATTATATTTGTACTGAATGCGAATTTGAAAGAAATATAATCCGGTTACTTACATAACCTTATTCTACAATGGTGCCGTCGTCTCCAATTCCTTGTAATTAGTATAATATGTTTATTCGTTTCATTCAGAAGATATTTCTGAAACTATTAAAACTATTCAAACATGATATTTATATATCTTGTTATTCCTGTTTCAAGTGTGTAAAAACATACGCTTGCCAATATATGAAGTCAGACGATTTACACATATATGGTAGTCACGCTCGCGCGTGCGCACGCACGCATATACATACATACATACATACATACATACATACATACATACATACATACAAAGATGCAATATGTGCGAGAGCATAAAGTAGCGAGCTGGCAGAATCGTTAGCACGCCGGGCGAAATGCTTAGCGGTATTTCTTCTGTCTTTACATTCTGAGTTCAAATTCTGCCGAGGTCGACTTTGCCTTTCATCCTTTCGGGGTCAATAAATTAAGTACCAGTTGGGTACTGGCGTCTGTTCCCCACTCATGGATGCTAGAATCCCTTCAGCTTGCTCAAGCACCAGTGAGAATAGTCAAAGCTATAGCTGACCTGACTTCATTCTGAACAAACACTCGTACCGAGATGCAATTCGAAAAGTCCGCCTCTTACATAGATATATAGGGATAAACAATTCCTATGTACTATGCTGCAAACATGGAGTGTTCGTCTGGTATGTTGATTTTTGTTTATTTTTATGTCTTGACTATGCGTGTACGGAAGAGTAAAAAGTGTATATTCTGCACTGATTACGAAATCATGAAATACCGCCAAGTCTGAGTTTAGGAGGCTCGCTCCGAGAGTTGCATTCCCTCGCGTCCGTTAAAATGTGTTTATAGTAGTCTGACTTTTAGAGTCCCTCCTAGTGTAAGGCATTTATGTACAGTAATGCCCTCGATATATATATGTATATATATATATATATAAATCTTGCGTTGAGTCAAAAGTTTAGCACTATTTTGGTACCTCATTTGTTTTATTTGTCGAGTTAGCGCAAAAGCAGCCTAGCACTCAAAGAAGAGGCCATTATGTTATATCGTCTGAAGCCGTCTTTCTGCCTGTTCTTTGATTCCTCGCTTATACTAGCTTTTGTTTTTTGAGGCGAAGAACTGCGTTACCGAAGCTCCCACCTTTCCGTTCGTTGATGAATCGTCGCGAGCGCAGGAATTGAGCCAACTGATTATACGAGGGAGATATTTTTCCGCAACCCTAACAGGCATAACCAGGGCTGGTTTCCTGAACCTGTCATCTAAACATGAGCGTTTCCAAAACAAGTTTATGCTCTGCGTCTTATTGAATTGTGAGGTGGCAATTCACTACAAAGTTCGTTCGAACTAGCGATACCCTCGTGTACTCTGAACAACTAGAACATACATACAAACATACGGACATACCTACATACATATATATTTATATATATATATATATATATATATATATATATATATATATATATATATATATATATATATATATATATATATATATATATATATATACATATATATATATACATATATATATATATGTGCGTGTGCGTGTGTATATATATATGTATATATATATGCATACATATATATATACATATATATTAATCCACACATACATACATGCACGCGCTTACACTCACACATAGACTGAGTTCCTTATTTGTTATTTTGTATGTGCTAAATTCTTTTCTGTTTTTGTCTTTCTCTCGCTCTAAACATATCTATTAATGTGTGTGCGTGTATATGTGTGTGTGTATGTTTGTGTGCGTGTGTGTGTCTATGCAAATATATGTGTGCAGCAATTTAACTATCTCTACTAAAAGTTATCAGTGACCAGATTTCGAAACCCAACAGTATAAGGCAATGCAATAATGCAATAAGAGAAATGCCAATGGATATTGTTTTATTATTTTATTGCCATCAAGAAGAGAAGTAGTTACTAGTTCACGCATTTCAACAAAGACGAATACTACACATCAAATTGTAAACCATTTCCTACAAAGTGTCAGATTTCTCAAAGCAACACATCATCATATATTGCATGGCTATCGAAATAACAATGTATGCCATAAAAGCTTTGTTTTCTATCAACGGCATCAATATAATGGAAAACATCAATGACCTATTTTGCGTCAGTTGTGACATTAACGGCGGGACAGGACTACGTGAGTTTGTTTGCTGATATATTTTAGATGCATTAAAACAAGGCAAATCATGATGCAAACATATTTAGTGATAAGAGACGTTCACTATTATATCACAAAAACGGCCATGCATTAAGAAAGCTTTGATTAACTCACTGCATATGTTGGACGTCAGCATTACAGTCACTGCCGATATAACGTACGACACAGATATGAAACATGGAGAATGCAGGGCCGATGAAAATGTCATGATTTGAAGTAGACAAATCAACGATTCTAATAACCTCGCATTGTACTGAAAAAATATGTCGGCCACATAATTATATGTAATCTTCGAAGGGATGTTTCGAAAACCTTTCCAGAAGCAGGTATAAATTTCTGTAAAGCTGACTTTTAATAACAAAATGTATAATAAAAACTGATTGCTACAATGCAGAAATTGTCATAGAATACCATATCCTGTCTCATGGTTTACTGTCGGTTGTGACGACGAGTATTCCAGTTGATTCGATCAGGCAAACTGCCGGCTCATGAAACTAACGTGCAACTGGCTGAACTCTGACACGCATAAACTTAACTTGGCTCTCAGGGAGATTCAGCGTTACACAAATTTGACAAGCCTGGCCGTTTGAAACATAGCGCGCGCTCACACACACACACACACACACACACACACACACACACACACACACACACACACATACATACTCTCTCTCTCTCTCTCACACACACACACATACACCCCCCACACACAAACACGCACACCCAATCGCGCGTGCACATACCCCCGCATACACTCACACGCACACACGTGTATCTATATATTATGTGTATATATTTCTATGGGCTTTTATATCGCAAATATTCTGTTTCCTAATCGATGAATATATTCACAATAAAAACACCACACGCACGTCTATAATCACACACACGCATACA